>NC_069506.1:300009200-300138808 GCF_027579735.1 Bombina bombina | reverse complement strand
ACATGGGCTTTCAAGAATGAGGCTTCTGTTGAACAGATTTGTAAGGCAGCGACTTGGTCTTCACTGCATACATTCGCCAAATTTTACAAATTCGATACTTTTGCTTCTTCGGAGGCTATTTTTGGGAGAAAGGTTTTGCAAGCAGTGGTGCCTTCCGTTTAGGTTACCTGACTTGTTCTCTCCGTTCCGTGTCCTAAAGCTTTGGTATTGGTATTCCACAAGTAAGGATGAATCCGTGGACTGGATACACCAAGTAAGAGAAAACAGAATTTATGCTTACCTGATAAATTACTTTCTCTTACGGTGTATCCAGTCCACGGCCCGCCCTGACAATTAAGTCAGGTTCAAATTTAATTTAAAATAACTACAGTCACCACTGCACCCTATGGTTCTCCTTTTTCTCCTAACCGTCGGTCGAATGACTGGGGGGCGGAGCCTGAGGGGAGCTATATGGACAGCTTTGCTGTGTGCTCTCTTTGCCACTTCCTGTAGGGATTGAGAATATCCCACAAGTAAGGATGAATCTGTGGACTGGATACACCGTAAGAGAAAGTAATTTATCAGGTAAGCATAAATTCTGTTTTTCTCCTTCTTCTTCCAAGAGTCATTGTTCGGATCAAACAGGAGTTTGCTTCAGTAATATTGATTGCTCAGGCCTGGCCTTGCAAGACATGCAAATCTAGTGCAGATGTCCGCATCTCCTCCATGGCTTCTTCCTCTGGGACAAATTTGTTGTCTCAAGGGCCTCTTTTCCACCAGTATATCAGGGTGGCGTGTTCCCCCCCGAAGGTTACAGCACATTTTCGCTTCCACATAATGTTGGTGATTGTTCGTCTGCAGAGTCCAGATGTTTGTTTGAGAATGTGCTCGTGCCCTATTGTCCCGGGCCTTCCGCCTTGGGGAGGGCCTCTACAGTTCCCCACGGGTGTAACTGTCCCTGAGTGTTGTGCCTTTTGTTACAGGATTGCGCGCCTTTGAGTATTGCTCAGACATGTTTTTAAGATATGGGGATTTTCAGTCTGCTAATTCGAATGGTGCACCTCATTAGACATGTGGGGATGAGGTAATCTCCTGATTGTCATTTGTTTGAGATCTTTACTAGTTTTTGAAAGATAGGGTTCCGTTTGGCTGGTCCTGTGGGTAGGCCTGTATCTTTTTGGGCGTTAACCTCCGGGTTGCCTTATATTTTATTTATATCCTATGGGATGTCTTTTATTTGTTTCCTTTGGGGACCTTCTGGATTGATACTCTTTTTATTACTTCTTCGGAAGTTGTTTTGGACATGTTAGTCCTATGTTAAAAATGTCTGTTTTCTGTTTTTTCCCTATGAGGGAGAATTTATGAAGCTTGCTGGTTAGGACCCTAGGTGCTGGCTGGTCCTGTCAGGTTGGTTCGGTCTTGCGGCTGTTCAGACACACAGCGCTTTTCTGTTCGGCTGGTTCGGTGGAAGCGCCAAGTACTCAGGTTATCATTGTTTTTCATGTTCAACTAAGCATTCAAGAGGACCTGTGGGTCCCTTAGGCGGGATGGATTGTTTCAGTCCTTATAGCCTTCAGTCATAGATGACCGGGCAGGGGAGTTTTTCAGCTGCGTCACTCTGACATCTGATTTCATCAGAACCTAGAGGTTTTCCTCCCCCTTGTGGTGGAGGGCTTAACACCCCTTACCACAGTTGAGCGGTTTGGCCTTCATTTTTAGGCCTTTTGGGCTTGATCCAACAGCTTGTACAGGATAGCTGTCTAGCATGCGGAAGGTTTGCAGTTTAAAACCAGTAACAGCTCTTGACACCTTGCAGGTGTCCGCATAAGCTGTTTATAGTGTATCTAGATGCAGCTCTTACTCTATGACGCGTACTGTCTGTCTGAGTTATAAAACACCTTTGGGTTTTCTTCCATTGTCTCTGGGTGAGTTGGATCTCCTTTTAGGGATCTGTGTTTCCGGGTGATGGCTGTCCCCTGTGGGGACTTTGTTTAGCTCTGGGTTTCCGGAGCTGGGTGGGCTTAGTGCCTTTCATTTCTCTTCCTTGTGTCCTTTGCTTGTGCGGAGGTGATAGGGAGACTAGTCCTGCTAGTAGGTTGTTTTTTTTTTTTTTTACCTTGAGGTATCCCTTGGTTGTCCTGAGGCTTTGAGAAGTATCGCCATATGACTTCTAGCCTTGCTCTTTGGAGCGTTGGACTTTAGCTAGGGGTGGTTCTTTCCTTTGGTCAGGGCTTTAAAGTTCTTCTCGCTATCAGGATTCTCTAGATATGCATCTATATCCCTTGTGTCTGGCTTTTTGGCCAGTTAGGGTGTTTAGTTCTAGGGTAAGGTTTGCCTGAACTATTGGGTACCCGGACCTGTTTTTCTCTTAGACTTCTGGTTGCTAAAGCTTCGCTTGGCTTTTTTCTTGACCCAGTCTTGGGTAGTTTTGGAATATTGGATCTCAGGGCTGGTCGGGGTGTTCCACGGTAGTGGGAACTTGGGCTATGTCCTTGCTCCATCTACCTGACCTGGTCATGGTTGGACAGGTTTTCGGAGTATTTTTTGTTCTTTGCCACGGAGTAACCCATGTCATCTAGTGGTTAGCTGTGTGACTTGCGCCTCAAGGATTGTTGGTTCATACCCAGCTGCTGGCGCTGGATGTCCAATTTCTGGTGCGCCTTAGGGTTGCATTCCCCTGGTCAGCTTGCAAGTGTACCCGTGGATTCCCTGCTCTGCAGGCGAATAGGTTGGCTGTGCATCTGCTTTGCAAGCTACTTGTAGGAGGGTCCTTTTCTAAGACTTTTGTGTTTGGGATTTATCTTCCCATTAGCCGGTGGCTTCGGGGCTGGAGGACAGTTGTTGCCTTTCCGGCCTTATCCCTTCTCTTTCAGCGATATTCTCCTCCCTATGGAGATGGAGTCCTTTCTTGGGGCTTCTGGTCGGGAGGTTGAAAGGTAGGATTGGTTCCCCCTGTGGTCTTGCTGGCTCTAAGTCAGACTTGCTGGGCCTTTGTTTGATAGATCCTTAGGTCTATGGCCTTGTCTGTTTTCAGAGTCTGGTTGTACTTGTACTCTGTGGGGATGGCTGTGCTATTTTTACGCTCTTTCCTGTACCAGTTTCTGGATTCTTTTGTTCCCCTGTCTTGGATCCCTGAGGCTGGGTTGGTTCAGCTGGGTGTGGGTCTGCAGGTCAGGATGACCGAGCGGTCTAAGGCGCTGCGTTCGGATCGCAGTCTCCTTTGGATGTGTGAGCTTGTTGAGTCTATCCTGTTAGCTTAGTCTGCTAGGATATAGATTTCCGATCATCTTGCTCCATTGATTTCAGAAGTGGGTTTACTCTTCCTTCGGGTTCTGAGGGTATTCTCTCCTTCTTGGGGGGCCTCGATGGAGGCTTTGTGTTCCCCTTTTTAGGGACCTGTAGGTAGGTCCAGTGGCTTAGTTTGCCTGGAGCGTGTCCTCTGTCTTGGGGTGACTTTTGCCGTCTGTTTCTTGCTGGACTGCCTCTTCTTCCTCGCAAGCACCCTCTGTGTCGTCCTGTTATGGACTGTTTTCATACTTTGTTTTTTTTTTTTTGCCTTGGTCTATTACACACTTTTCATGGTCAAATACTTTGGTATTCTATGTTCAGACGCTGGGAGGACTTTGCCTCTTCGGTTGCATTCCATGCTTGCAGGCTTATCCCGGGTTTTGCTTGTATAGGCGTGGCCTCCTTTCCCTGTTTGGGTCCATTTGGGTCTCTGTGAGCTGGGCCCACTCTTGGAGGTGTTCTTTTTTGTATTAAGGAACCTTTCGGTTTCTCTGCTCTCATCCCCTTGGGGATTTCGGCTGGTATCCCCTTCATTTGTGAGGGGTGAGAGGTGGGGGACCGTCTCTTGGTGGACTGTTGGCTCAGTCGAGTCATTTTTGTGGTCTCTGGTTTGGCTCTGGACTAGCTGCGAGTCGGTGTCCTTGGGGCTTTCCCTTTTTAAAAAAAAAAAAAAAAATGTTCTCGGCTTTGAAAAAGCGGGATTTTTTATTGGGGAGAGGTTCAGGCCTGGTGCCCTCAGTATAGGGCCACCTATTGTACCCTCCCGTCTTGGCATTCAGTGTCCTCTATAGCTTTGGTATTGTTTTCCCAAAAGTAATGAATGCAGCTGTGAACTCCATTTAAGAAGAAAAACATAAATTATGCTTACCTGATCATTTCCTTTTCTTCTGATGGAAAGAGTCCACAGCTCCCCACCCGTAATTTGTGGGGCGTCATTATATTCTTCTGGCACCTTTTCACCCTATTTCTTCTACTGTTCCTTGTTTCTCGGCAGAATGACTGGAGGATGAGGGGAGTGGGAGGAGTATTTTAAGCCTTTGGCTGGGGTGTCTTTACCTCCTCCTGGTGGTCAGGTTCTTATTTCCAAAAAGTAATGAATGCAACTGTGGACTCTTTCCATCAGAAGAAAAGGAAATTGTCAGGTAAGCATAATTTATGTTTTAGGCCTGTGACACAAATTTATCACAAAATCTGAAAGGCATATTTTGAGTGGTGTTCTTCCAGAGGGTTTTCTTGGTATTACTTTAGGATTTCTAGAATTATTCCGTTTTTAGTGGATGTCCTTGACAAAGGTTTCTCTGCTAGCCCCCTGAAATGTCAAGTTTTATCTGTTCTTTTTCATAGGAAGTTAGCTAAACTTCCTGATGTTCAGACTTTTGTCCAGCCGTTAGAAATAGGCCAGTTGTGAGACCTATTTCTCCACCCTGGAACTTTAATCTAGTTCTTTCTTTTACATGGTCCTCCTTTTGAACCGATTGCATTCTGTTGATATCAAGCTTTTATCTTGAAAAGTGCTTTTCTTGTTAGCAATCTCTTCAACTAGGAGAGTTTCTGAGTTGTTTTGTTAGCAATCTCCTCAACTATGAGATTTTCTGAGTTGTCAGCCTTGCCCTGTGATTCTCCATTTCTAATTATTCACAGGGATAAGGCTGTACTTCGTACGAAATATGATTTTCTTCCTATGGTAGTTTCTTCGAAAAATATCAATTAGGAAAAAGTTGTCCCTTCCTTGTGTCCAGATTTGAAGTTCTTTCTTGAAGCTACTAAAGAATTCAGACAATCTTCTAGTTTGTTCACTACTCTAGGACTCGTAAGGTGGGGTTAGCCTCTTGGCTCAAACAAGCGATTCACAAGGCTTACTTGGTGGTGTGTAAGTCGCCTCCTGAACGTATCACAGCTCATTCTACAAGAGCATTTGCAACTTTGTGGGTTTTTTAAAATGATGCATCTTTGGAGCAGATTTGCAAAGCTGCAACATGGTGGTCTCTGCCTATTTTTCCAAATTTTATCGCTTTGATATTTTTGCTTTTTCACAAGCAGCTATTGGCAGGAAAGTCTCTCAGGCCGTAGTGCCTGCTCAATAGGAACTGCTAGAAAAATTGTCTGACCCTGTTCGTAACATAGACTGCTTGGGTATTAATCCCATATGTTATGGAGGACTATGGACCATCATCATTTTATGAAACAAAACAAAATTTATGCTTACCTTATAAAAAAAAAAAAAATTCAGAATGATAGTCCATAGGCCACCCATTTAAATTTTTGGGGTACAGTTCTAATGACACCTCTACAGACCCTGATTTGTCTTTCCTACCTATTTCTTTTCTCTTCTCTGCTGGGCTACACGTTCAACTGAAAAGAGGTGGGAGGAATTATAAGCCATTGTAAGGATTCTTGACCTCTTCATAGTGGCGGGAAATATATACCATATGTTCTGGAGGACTATGGACCATCATTGTTCCAAAAAAAGAATTTAGCAAGTAACCATAAATTGTTGGCGGGTTTTTCCAAAAAAAATACTACTACGCCCCTTTTAAACTACTCCAGGGGTCAGCAACCTTGGCTCTCCAGATGTTTTAGAACTACATTTCCCATGATGTTTAGACAGTTTAAAGACACTTAAACATCATGGGAAATGTAGTTCTAAAACATCTGGAGAGCCAAGGTTGCTGACCCCTGGTCTACTCTAACTTGTGGATATTTGTGTGTATAAAAAAAAAAAGTTTAAAGAAATACCATGAATTTCACCACCTTTGCAAAATTTCTATTAGTGACACCAGGTACATTAAAATGAAAATATCTTCTTTTAAATATATGTACATTTTTGGCCTTCTTTTAAAAAACAAAAAAAAATGCAACAAGCAACATCTAGAAAACACATTTAGTAAACTAATTTTTAAAATGGTTACATTTAGTTGATACTCTAATTTCTGTAATGTTTTTGAAAATGAAATTTGTCTCTGCATTCAAGTCAAATTGAACAAGATCTTATATGTTGTCTTTACAAGTAGTTTCTTGGCATTCTAGATCTAAAAAAGTACCCTAGATCTAGAATGCCAAGAAACTACTAGTTAAGACAAAATATAAGATTTTGTTCACTTTGACTTGAATGCAGAGGCAAATTTAATTTCTTTCCTATGATATGGAGAGTCCACAATGTCATTCCAATTACTAGTGGGATATTCAACTCCTGGCCAGCAGGAGGAGGCGAAGAGCACCCCAGCAAAGCTGTTAAGTGTAACTTCGCTTACCCATAATCCCCAGTCATTCTCTTTGCCTCTGTCAATGGAGGATGTGTGAAGACGCTGTCTAAAGATATTTAATCCTTTTATGGGTACTTTTCCCTGCAACCAAGGATTGGGGTCTAGCTGTGTCAATCTCTTTAGTAAGAGTAGTGGTGGCTTTTAGCAGTTAAAAGGTGGCGAGGTAGTCTTTGCTTTACTTCTAACACTTTTGCTACCCCTTTGCAGAAAGCCAGGGTTGGTTACTCTGTTCTTTCTTTTAATACAGGTCCCTGATGGGGAGTGGCGTACTGGTCACACCTAAGTAACTGTTATCTGCCCTGCAGCTGGATCCACAGGTAAGTGCATTCTCCTTCTAGGTACTGAAGGATTGCACTTTAGAGGGAAATCCTCTAGTGGATCTAATTTGGGACATAGTTTATCTAATTTGATTTAGATAAATTTTTGGGGCAGATTTGCAGGCACATTGTATGCTTAATTCAGGCATGTAGAGAGACTAAGGGGTTGATATTAAGAAGTGTGCTTTAGACTTAACTTTATTTGGTAAAGTGTATCAGAAGGGTTTGTTCTATATCAATACGTATGGCTGTTTGATTTGGAGTCCGGATCAAAATGGGCTGTTGTGGCTAAGATATGTTTTTTTACTTTTGAGCCGCTTGAAATGCGCGCTTTTTAACTGTAGCTTGTGGCGCAGTGTCTTTTTTCTTTTTCTTCTCAGCCCACTCACGTGACTCTCCACACTTCCGTGTGTATGAGGAGCGGAGTTTAGTCAGTTATTGAGCCTGGACTGCTGCGGCTAACTTTTCTGATGATCGGATTGTTGGTCGGATCTAATGAATCACTGTTCTCAGCTGGAGATTTCCGTTGCTAGTGGGTTATTTGGTTCCCGGTATGGTAGGAGCCTCAGGCACTCTAAAGTTTTTTTTGTTAAAGTGACAGGTGCCATTTTTGATCTGATTTTCTAATAAAATTTCAAAGTTTATTTCAGTTAATTTATTAGATCTGTATATGCTATAAATTTTATTTTTATTTTTTGTGGGAACTGATATCTGCAATGGAATCTGAAAAACATTCTTCATTTAATATGGACAAATATTTACTTTTTTGGAAGTCCCAATTGTACTACCTATGCAATTTTGTTCCACTTGCTTAGCTAAGACCTCAAAATAGAAGGACAAAGTAATCCCTTGTAAGCCTAATGTCTCTCAGGATATTGCTGTTAAGGATATGCCTCGGCTTTCTCCTCAAATGTCCCAAGCCTTATCAGTTTTGCATACAGTGTTTTGCGTGTCCTCAACCTCCTGGGGGTGTTTATTTGCCAGGGAATTTTGCAGCGCAGATAACTTCTGCGGTATCAGCGGCTTTGTCAGCTTCCCCTAATTTGTGTAAGCGTAAGAGGAAATCTAAACTTTTGTCTGCTAGTAAGGCTTCTGACCCCTCTAAATCTACGCTGGTCAACCTTTCTCAATTGTCTGATAAAGAGCATACTTCAGTATCTTCTGAAGGTGAAATCTCAGACTCTGAAACTTTGCCAGAAAAATCTTCAGAATCTGAAGATGTAAATCTTAGATTTAAGCTTAAACATCCCCGGTTACTTCTAAATGGAGGTCTTAGCTACTTTGGACGACTCTGAACCTTCGGTTGCTGTCAACCCAACGGAGTCTTCTAAACTGAGTAGAGTTTATGATTCTCCATCTTCTGAGGCGGTTTTTCCTGTTCCAAGGAAGATGTCTGAAATTATAGCTCAGGAATGGGATAAGCCAGGGGTTCCTTTTTCCCTTTCCCCTGTTTTCAAAAAGATGTTTCCTGTTGCTGACTCAATTCGTGACTCTTGGCGCACTGTGCCTAAAGTAGAAGGAGCTATTTCTACTCTTGCTAAGAAAACTACCATTCCTATAGAGGATAGTTGCTCTTTTAAGGATCCCATGGATAAGAAGCTACTTTAAAAAGATGTACATCCATCAAGGATTACAGTGGCCCTGTACCTGCAGCGAGTATTGCCACGGTTGTGGGAGCAGCATCTTATTGGTGCGATGCCTTGTCTGATCTTATTAAAGGGGAAACTATCGTAGAGGAGATCAAGCTAGGATCAAAGCTCTCAAACTGGCCCAAACATTTATCTGTGATACCAAACAGCAGATAATTAGACTGGAGCTAATTAGCTGTACTAGCCGGTAGAGCTCTGTGGTTAAAAATCCCGGTCGGCTGATGTTTATTCGAAGGCCAAGCTTTTGCCTTTACCCTTATAAGGGTAAAACTCTGTTTCAACCTGGTTCTGGCGGAAATCATTTCCAGAGATTACGGGTGGAAAGGGTTCTTTCCTGCCTCAGGACAAAAAGAATAGACCTAGGGGTTAAGGGACAGATGTCTTTCTCTTCCAAACCAGACCAATCCAGGTCCATTTGGACATCCAGCCAGCCCTGGAATAAGGGAAAGCAAAACAAGAAGCCTTCCGCTGACTCTAAATCAGCCTGAAGGTTCCACCCCTGATTCAAGTGTGGATCTGGTGGGGGGCAGGCTTTCTCTTTTTCTTCAAACCTGGATACAGCGATGTCCCAGATCTATGAGCTTTTGGACATAGTATCCCAGGGTTACAGAATGGGTTTCACGTCTTGCCCTCCCAAGGCGCAGATTTCTTCTGTCAAGACTATACCTCAAACCAAGTAAAGAAGGAGGCCTTCTTAAATTGCGTAAAGGACCTATCCTTCCTGGGAGTTATTGTTCCAGTCCCTCTAAGGAAACAAGGTCTAGGATTCTATTCAAATAATTTGTGGTTCCCAAAAAGGAGGGAACTTTTCGTCCCATCCTAGATTTTAAGTGTCTCAACAAATTCCTCAGGGTTCTGTCCTTCAAGATGGAAACTATTCGTTCCATTCTTCCTATGGTACAGAAAGGTCAGTTTATGACGGACCATAGACCTGAAGGATGCATAACTTCATGTTTCCCCATTCACAGGAAACATCACCAGTCTCTGAGGTTTGCCTTTCTGGACAAGCATTTACAGTTTGTTGCACTTCCGTTTGGTCTGGCCACGGGCTCCCAGAATATTCACAAAGGTTCTGGGGGTGCTATTGGCAGTGATCAGATCCAGGGAATTGCTGTGGCGCCTTATCCAGACGACATCTTGGTTCAGGTGTCATCTTTTCAACTAGCTCAATCTAATACAAAGATGCTGTTGTCCTTTTCTACGTTCCCATGGGTGGAAGGTGAATCTGGAAAAGAGTTCTCTAGTTCCATCTACAAAAGTGTGTTTCCTAGGGACAATAATAGATTCTCTGTCATGAAGATTTGCCTGACGGAGGCCAGAAAATCCAAACTTCTTGCTTCCTGCCTTTCTCTCCAGTCTTCCCTTTTGTCATCAGTGGCACAATGCATGGAGGTGATTTGGCCTGATGTGGCATCCATGGACATCATCCTTTTGCTCGGTTGCATCTGCGACTGCTGCTGCTTTGCATGCTCCGTCAATAGAACAGAGACCATTCAGATTTATCACAGAGGATAAATCTGGACCCCCTAACAAGAGACTCTCTCGTGGTGGATGTCACAGGAACATCTGTCTCAGGGCACTTGCTTCCTGAGACCTTCCTGGGAGATTGTGACTACGGACGCCAGAGTTGAGAGCTATCTTCAATGCACTATCAGCATTGCCTCCACTGTCTTTAGTCCGTTTTGTTTCATATTCCAGTCGGACAACATCATCTCAGTGGCTTACATCAACCACCTGTGAGAGACTCGGAGTTCCTTAGCCATGAAGGAGGTGACTCGCATTCTGCAGTGGGCGTAAGCTCACGATTGTCTGCTATATGCCATCTATGTTCCGGGAGTGGACAACTGGGACACAGATTTTCTGAGCAAACAGACTTTTCATCCCGGGGAGTGGGCTCTCCATCCAGAAGTGTTGTCTCAGATAACCCTCAGGTGGGGATTTCCAGAGTTGGATCTGATTGGCATCCCCACCAAAACACCAAGGTTCCAAAGTACAGTTCAAGGTCAAGAGATCCTCAGGCCGTTCTGATAGATACTCTAGCGGTTCCTTGGATGTCCCATCTGGCATATCTGTTTCTTCCGTTTTGCTCTCTTCCACGAGTCATTGCTCGTATCAAACATCAGTGATCCTAATAGCTTCTGCATGGCCTCACAGGATCTGGTTTGCAGATCTGGTAAGGATGTCATCTCTGCCTCCTTGGTGGTTACCTCTGAGGAAAGACCTTCTAGATCAGGGTCCTTTCCTCCATCCAAACCTGGATACTCTGAAGCTGACTGCTTGGAGATTGAACGCTAGTTCTGTCTAGACGTGGTTTTTCTAAAGCGGTCATTGATACTATGCTTCAGGCTCGCAAACCTTTTACTCGCAAGATTTACCACAAGGTTATGGCGTAAATATCATTAATCAGGAAATTGTAGTTCCTTCTTTTTGTCCTAATCCTTATTATAAGGAACGTCTTTTGCATAACTTGGATGTTGTGCGTGCTCTAATGTTTTAAAATGGAAATCACGTTTTACAGTGCTAAAAAGATACCTATATAAAAACCAACAGAAAAGGTGCTCCTCCTTTATGGCAACCCAAAATATACAAAGAGAGAGAAGAAATCTTATGTCAAAAGACAAAAAAAGGAACAAAATCTGTGGCGCCAAACACAGGCTTAATATATATATATATGTATGATGTATCAGGCTACAGATACTAATGGATACTGTTTAGTATCAAAATCTAGTTAGAAATAACTTGCACTACTCGAAAAGTTACAGTAATAAAACAACATTAAAACAAAATCAAATCAAAAATAAAACATCACATATGCATATGACAAAATTTGCAGTTTCCCTTACTGCTGCCATTCTCCATGCCAGCAGTAAGGGAAACTGCAACACTCTCCTAAGAGACTGAGAGGAATTATCTCTAAAAGTAAAAACAAAGTTTGAAAGTTTTTCTTTAGTTTGGCTAGTCCTGTCTGGATACGTTAGTATCCAGAAGAACTCGGAAACTTACGAAGTTACGATTGCGGGTCTGAGACGGAAAAGGACCAGGAGGATAAGGATCCCCTATAAGGACCAGTTCCAACTCATTTTCGGGGTAAGTAAAAAAGTGCACATTTAAGTGAAAAACTTTGCCATACTTGACAAGGACCTCTTGTCTCATATCGTTCAGAGGATCGTTGGATTCATACTTTCAATCTGGAGTCCTAAAAAACGAACTTTTGAAATTTTGAAGGACACTTCTACTACTCTTTCCCTCTGGTTAAGAAGTATAATTCGTTTGGCTTACGAGACTGCTGGACAGCAGCCTCCTGAGAGAATTACGGCTCATTCCACTAGGGCTGTCTCTTCTTCTTGGGCTTTAAAATGAAACAGATTTTTAAGGCGGCTACATGGTCCTCTCTGCATACTTTTTTCAAATTCTACAAATTTGATACTTTTTGCCTCAGCTGAGGCCTCTTTTGGGAGAGAGGTTCTTCAAGCGGTGGTGCCTTCTGTTTAGGTCCTCCTGCCTTTTTTCTCCCTCCCTGTTCATTCCGTGTCCTCTAGCTCGGATATTGGTTCCCACTAGTAATTGGAATGACGGTGTGGACTCTCCATGTCATAGGAAAGAAGACAAAATGTATGCTTACCTGATCAATTTCTTTATTTGCAGAAATGGAGAGTCAGCGTCTCCACTCTCTATTTAATTGTAATACAGCAGTTTTTTTGAGTAAACCTCTGACAATTTTTTCACCCTTGTGTTTCTTCTTTTTCCCTTTTCCTTTGGCTGAATGACTGGGGATTATGGGTAAGGTTAACAGCTTTGCTGGGGTGCTCTTTGCCTCCTCCTGCTAGCCAGGAGTTTAATATCCCACTAGTAATTGGAATGACATTGTGGACTCTCTATGTCCGGAAAGAAAGAAATTTGTCAGGTAAGCATACAGTTTGTTTTTCAAAAACATTACAGAAATTTGAGTATCAACTAAATGCAGCCATTTTAAAAATTACTTTACTAAATGGGTTTTCTAGATGTTGCTTGTTGCGATTTTTTTTTTTTTTATATAGTGCTTTTTATTTGCTGCACAAGATATTATGTATTTGACCAATACAATTAAATATGTAAATACTGGGGCACCTATTTGAGACTATAAAAGAGTTTCAGTGAATGTAGACCATTATTTCATAAGTTAATTCAATATGGCATCACTGGCTATTTTCAGTGCTTACCTCCCAACATTTGTGGCTGATAATTAGGGACTCAGGAGGTTGAGGTGTCCCTGACACCATTTTTGTGGGTGAAACCATGTTGAGAGGGGCGGGGTCGTGTGTAGATAGTGGGCAGTACCATGGGTGTGTCTGTCCAGTCAGTTGACATGTCTGGTGCTTCGTGTGTGTGTCTGGTTTGGTTCTTAGGTGGAGGTAAGGGATCTGGACATATGGCTGTTTTACGACAGTGGTACAGATCTCCAAATTAGGGACTGTGCCTCTCAAATCAGGATAGTTGAGAGATCTACAGTGTGTTTTCCCCATGCACAAACTTTTATTCCATTTGTCTTGAGATACTCTCTAACAAGTGGAAAAGGCCAGTTTGGCATTTTATAAAATCTCTTCAGCTGTCAAATTCAATAAGTAAAATGGCCTACAAATTTGTTTCTTATAATTTTGGATTGTGATCTGTCCTATGTTAAGTATAGGGCCATTTATCGACAATCTGATAATGCATTTTTCTGTGCCAAAAAAACAATAGAAAACGTTATTATGATCCTGCACACACCAAAAAGTGCTCACTGAGAGCTGTTATGCAGACAATAATTATCAAATGATCGATTGGGATCTCCCCCTAAATTTGACCGTCTGAAGTCAATTTAAAATTTTGTCATTTTATCTTTATTTCATTGAATTATTTGCTTAAACAGTATAATAGCTGTTAATTAATTTGAATGATACATAATTTGTTCATAATGTGCATTTTAAAGAAGGGTTTCACTACCTAAAAGTTCATTAAAATAGAAGAAGCTTAGTTTAATAATGATGTTTTCTCTTTCCTCTTGCTGACCACGCAGATGGAATTGCAGGTAGGATTTGGTATATAGTCTTTCTCTTCCATGTGATGCTGCCACTGAAGGGACACATTAGTAAGACAGTTGATCAACTATGATCCTTATTGTGCACTGGATAAAGCACTGAATACAAACATAACACATGCCAACTAAATAGTATGCACTAATAAATTGTGTCATGTTTATTTGCAGAATGCCGCTTTACAGCACCTCTTCATACGCAAGTCCTTCCGGCCTTTTAAATGCCTGCAGTGTGGAAAGGCTTTCAGAGAGAAGGACAAACTGGACCAGCACCTGCGCTTCCATGGTCGAGATGGCAGTTATCCGCTGACCTGTGATATCTGCAACAAGGGTTTTATCAGCAGCAGCTCTTTGGAAAACCACATGAAGTTTCACTTGGACCAGAAGACTTATTCCTGCATCTTCTGCCCTGAGTCCTTTGATCGTTTGGATTTACTTAAAGATCATGTTGTTGTACATATTGTTGATGGATGCTTCTGCTGTCCTACATGTAAAAAACGTTTCCGGGATTTTATACAGGTCAGAAACTGAATATTTTTGGTTAAGATTGTAGATTTGTTTTGTTAGAACCCCATTATACATCTCATATTACTACTTAAAGCTAAAAACATGAAGTCTGAAGGAAACTGAAGCCTAACTATTATTGGCATTCACATAACAAAAACAAAAGACAAGCCAATTGGGTAAAAAAACGTATGGATCTATTCATTAAGAGGTGATTGGTGGAAGGTGAATTAAAACCTTTATATTCCTGCCATTATCTATGCATTATAAAGGGACAAACCCAGTGAGTATCTCCTGCAAGAAGAGCTGAGTTAGCCCTGCACAATGCATAGTTAATGCTGTGTACAGCTCACCTAAAATAGCAGGTGAATTGTATGCAGCATTAACTGTGCATTGTGCAGGGCTAACTCAGCTTTTCTTGCAGAAGGTGTAACCCTTGATCATGTATAATTAATGACATATTTCAAATCTAAAATACACCTGCAATTTATCTCTCTGGACATTTTTCACTGCTGTTTAGGCAATCAAAACTTTATTAGTTACATATATACACCAAGATTAACTACTAAAATCAAATAGTGGGATGGTCACAGTAATCTTTTATGCACATATATTCACTGCTGTAAAACAAGCATATATCTTAGAACAATTTTAGTTGTATTAGTAATGTTTTAGCTTCTTTTGGTATATGCATGCATGCAGCCATTTAACTAGCCAGTCATAGCAGCACATTTTTATATACATATTTTTGCATTATTACTTTTTGAAAAAGGGTTTCTAATAAAAGTAGTGCAACATAGCTGGCACTCAGGGCATGCATACCTTTTTAGGTGCATATTACACTGGTAAAATGTATCCACAAATGAGCTCTACATGCAACAAATTTTCCCTAGAGATTTATGCTATGCACATAGTCGTAACTTAAAATACTTTCTCTTTCGTGAGGTGGTGAGAGTCCACGAGCCATTACTCCTGGGATTCAACTCCTGGCCACTAGGAGGAGGCAAATATTCCCAAAACTGAAACTAGTATACCAGTTTAATCTTTGCCTTCCAGGAGGTTGGTGAAGAATTGAGGTGCTCCAGATTCTTCATTGAGATGGGGATGACTGATTTGAGGTCCATTTTCCCCCTCAGAGAGCTGCTACTGAGATAGAGGGGATATTGGAGCTGGCTCATTTATATACTCCCCTGTTGTAATGTGCTCAGTTCTAGATGGACTGTCTTCTGGAAGCTGTCATTTCTACAGCTGATAAGCATAGTGGTGTGGGTGCTTGTCAGGTAAGTCTACTCAACATTGGCACTCACACAGCCCACAGGCTATTAGCAGATACATTTTTCATGTATCATCATAACAAGAGGACATTTAATGTTAGACATTGCCACTTCACACTAGACTTTAGTATACATATAGTCTAGATGTCTTGTATGGAGACTATATGTGGTTATAGGCTCTTTTTTAGTGAGTATACAAACTAATTTTATTTTTCATTATTTTTAGTCCTTTTTTGTGTACTTAAGCAAATATATTTATTTTTATCAATGTCGGGCACTTTCACTGCATTTTTGTCAGCACGCTCCCAGGGGTATCAGTATTTTAATTAGCGCACTCCTGTTATGCATTACGTAGCTCAGCTATATTCGTTTTAACAGCGCTATCTCTGCACAAGTCTTTGTCATTTAGCGTGCTATCGGGGGAAAGCGGTGTCTAAATTAGCGTGCTCATGTTTGTATTATGTGACTGGACTATATTTAAAAAAAAAACAAACAAATGTAATACTTTATTTATTATCCAGATCCAACACACACACACAGGAAATACAATTGTTGTAATGAGAATTCACATAAGAATAATTGACACACTGGCCCACACCGTTCCACAATGTGGGACAATAATGCTATGATCTTTGATTCCTATGCCCAGATGGGAATCTAGTTTTTCAAATTTTTCTTTAAATAGTAAACAAAACAATAAACAACATTTAATAATAAGCATACAATCAACAAAATAGCAACCAAAGTTGGAACAGTGTAATTTCTAGGTACACAAGTCACCCCTTCAACAATACTTGTCACAAAAGAGGGTATTATTTTGATGACAAATTATTTATTTTGTTCTATTTGCCGAGATAGTAATTTAAGTTCCAAGGAGCTACATGTTAGTAAAAACTGTGGCATACAAGTATATATAACAGGACTAACTAACTAAACTATGCAAAAACAATACAAAAAACAGAGGGGGGGATCGGAACTCTACCTTCAGGGGTGTTTAGAATTATGGCATACCTTATGGTCCTTGCTCCAAGGGGAGGGGGCAGCATATGTTCCAAGACTCGTATCTCCCTCTCCAATAGTCGGTCTGACATCAAAGAAGTCAGGAGAACTCTGTTTTCTGTGAGAATAAACAGTGAGTTTTGAAAGGGTCTTAAAGTGCCATAAAACATGTTGAGATCTGTACATATACTAAAAGGGCTAATTAATTTAAAATAGTTTGCATAAAAAAATTGTTTAAAAATTGTTGGCAAGTATTTTAAAATGATTTTCAAAAATACTTAATTAGCCATGCTGTCTCAAGCACGTTGCTCCACCTCCCTTATAAGTGTTTAGACACAGGCATTGTATTTCAACTGAGTTCACAGCTTCTAGGCATGCTCCAGCAGATAATCCCTATTCACTTTTGTATTCTACCAAAAGCAACAATAGATATAGATACAGCCATAAAAGGAAGAATTGTGTGGGTGGAGTTAGAGCTGTATAATTCAGAAACGTAAAATAAAGAGTTAATTGTGAGGCATTGTAGTATAAATTTGCAGATAAAGTAATTCAAGTACATATTCTTGTTTTATGTCCATTTAAGGTTTTGTGTCGTAGTGGAGCTGGAATATATAAGAGATAGGGTTCCCATTTGTGAATATATGTTTTGATTTTTTTTTGTAAGTCGCCTTGGACATCCGCTTGCTCCACAAACATTTGAGATTGTATTGTATTCACTAGTTTCTGAAAGGGCGGGGCTCTATTGGAGATCCAATACTGTAGAATCCGTTTCCTAGTCATTAGTATCACTAAGTGTAGGAATTTTCTATGTTGTGTAACATTATGGTTTTCATGGAGGAAAATAGCAGATGTTACTACTTTTACCTTTAAGGAGTTTTTGAAGCCAGTATGACACTTTACCCCATAGTCTTTTTAGTTTGGGACAATTCCACATTAGGTGTATGAGATCTGGAGAATGGGCCGAGCATTTATTACATTTGCTAACGCACCTGAGACCCACTTAGCCCATAATTTTGGTAAGATATAGGCTTGGTGGATAAGTTTTACATAGGATTCTCTTAAGTAAGTTGAAAGTGTAGCTTCTCTAACTCGAGAGAAGCTCGAGGTTATTTCCTGCAAGTTGATGGAGATGTTCCTTATCTCTTGCCATTTTGTGTGTATGGCTTGTATGGTTGGTTGTTCTAAGTTGGCAGCTATCATATTATAAATATGTGTAATTGAGTGTGTTCTTTGCTGTGTTATACGGCAGAGTTTTTCAATATTTCTATTAGTTGTAATAAATTTAGAAGATAAAAGGGACTGAACATAGTTTCTACATTGAAAGTATGCAAACATGGTGTTTGAAGGTATAGCATGACGTTCTTGGAGAGTACGGAAAGGTAGAATTTGAAGAGTAATAGGGTTTAGTAGCTGTGTAACAGTTGTTAACCCATGTGATTTCCATATTTGGAAGACTCGCATCATATAACCTGGTAGGAATTTCGGGTTACCTTGTATGGGCAAGTATCTAGTTATCTGACGCTCAATACCTCAGAATGTGCACAATTTAGCCCATGCCCTTAATGGGTCCCTTAACAAAATGCCCTGGGAGATGTGTTGCAGAAGACTGGATATATTGGCATGTGGTAGGTAAGCTAAGTGTAGTGGAGTCACAGTTTCCTTTTCTATAATGGGACAAAAATAATCTGAATTTGTAAACCATCCCAGAACTATCTTTGCCAGTGTAGCTCAATTATACTATTGAATGTTTGGGAATTTAAGTCCTGACACCTGTAATGGCATGGCTTATTTAGTTTTGCTGATGCTGTGTTTATTTTGGTTCCACACAAAGGAAGTAAACAAATTAGAGAGTATTTTTATGTCTTTGTTGTGTAATAATATTGGGAGCATCTGTAGAGGATACAGAATCTTTGGAAGAATTATCATTATGAGCAGGTGGATTCTACCATGTAGGGAGAGTGGAAGATTGTGCCAGCCTCGTAGGAGGCTCTGTGTGTTATTTATGGCTATTGTGATGTTAAGGCGATATATTAGTGCAGGATTAACGTTCAAGTAAATACCTAAATATTTAAAGGAACCTGAGGGGATTTTAAGATTAGTACTATGTAGAGAGGAGTTAGTTGAATTTTTTTAACCACGTCACTTCCGATTTATCAACATTGATTTTGTAGCCTGTGTCATGATTTCAAGGAGGATGGGTATGTTTATCGGGGGTTACTAATATAGAGTAGGATATCATCAGAAAACAAGGAAAGGTGTAAATTATGCCCATTCACCTGGAGACCTGAGCAATGTTGCCTTATGTAGCATGCTAGTGGCTCCACTGCTAGGTAAAAGAACAACGGCGATAATGGGCAGCCCTATCGTGTTCCCCTTTCTAGCTGGAATGTGGATGAAATGCCGCCGTTGATGATTAGGGAAGCCGTCGGGTTATTGTAAAGTTGCTGTATTGTATTGAAAAATGTGCCCATTATGCGAAAGTTAGTTAAAGAAGTGTAGAGATGATCCTATTCCACTCTGTCAAGTGCTTTTTCAGCATTGACGAATAGCAGGCATGCATCTGGCAAGGGGGCATCTATGAAGTTGCTTTGCGATTGGGAATATTGTGAAATGACTGCAAGTGTTTTCTGCAAGTTTGTTACTGAGAAGCGGTGCCTAACAAACCCCGTCTGATCTGGGTGTATCAGGCAGGGAAGCATTTCTGCCAATCTCTCTGCTTATATTTTTGTAAACAACTTATAGTCGCTATTCAATAGCGAAATCAACCTATAAGATGAGGGTAAGGTGGGATCTCTATCTGGTTTTGGAATTATACAAATGTTGGCATCTGTGAACCGAGGGTCTGGTTTTGAATGGCCCGATAAATATCCAGAGAATAGCAAGGACAATGTAGGTGCTATCTCTATGCTGAGAATTTTATAGTGTTCAATAGGTAGGCGGTCTGGGTCAGCTGCCTTACCTAACTTAGCAGATATAATTACCTTGAGGCCCTCTTGGGGTTGTATAGGTGCATTGATAAAAGACTGCTCAATGTTTTATGTCTCTTTAAATACTCTTTGAGTTTTGGGAATCTTTGCCTCCTGCTAGTGGCCTGGAGTTGAATCCCAGGAGTAATGGCTCATGGACTCTTATCACCATAAAATAAATTAATTTATCAGGTAAGCATACCATTTTTTTAATGTATTTTTTTTTTTAATATACAAATAGTTTCAATATACTACATGCTTTATTTTGAAGTAACAGGTTTTTATTAGAGTGCAATTACCTATGGCTCTCTGTGATAAACTGTCTTTCAGAAACCATATAAGCTAGCTGAATTAGTTTTTAGTAATTTGGGGTCTGGCCATGCCAGGTATAAATCAAAATAGATGTTGCAAATTTGTTCTAGAAATACAACAATCTGGCTTAAAGTATGGGGGTTTTTTTATTCTGTTTCGACAAATAATTTTGTTTTATTTTTTGAAGATAGCAAAATGTAACTATCTGCTAATTTGACTGTTTATACCTCGAAAACAGAAAAATTGTTAAACCTTTTAAGTAAACCACATTTTACTATATTATATTCTCTTTATCTCTGCTCAGTTTTACAACAATTTGGTTCAGACCTTGATAATTGTCCATAGACCATATGTAATTAAAGGGACACTGAACCCAAACTTTTTCTTTCATGATTCAGATAGAGCATGCAATTTTAAGCAACTTTCTAATTTACTCCTATTGTCAAATTTTCTTCATTCTCTTGGTATCTTTATTTGAAAAGCAAGAATGTAAGTTTAGATGCTGGCCCATTTTTTGTGAACAACCTGGGTTGTTCTTGCTGATTGGTGGATAAATTCACCCACCAATAAACAAGCGCTATCCAGGGTCTGAACCAAAAATTGTCTTGCTCTTTAGCTTAGATGCCTTCTTTTTCAAATAAAGATAGCAAGAGAATGAAGAAAAAATGATAATAGGAGTACATTTGAAAGTTGCTTAAAATTGCATGCTCTATCTGAATCATGAAAGAAAAAAATTAGGTTCTGTGTCCCTTTTAAAAAAAAAAAATGTATACAATTGATATATTTAAATAGAAATGTTCTACTATTGTAGATATTCAGTTACTCCTTTAAATACTAATGGCCTAACAGTCAAAAACTCGTCGGCATGGAGAGAAATCACTCAAAATCTTTGGGGGCTTTTCTTGAGCATTATATTGTAATAATACAGATCTCAAGTTAAAATTTGCCATTCTTCAAGGGACTTGCAGTACCAATGACGGGACTTCTTAGGTAATCTCTAAAGAGAGCTTTAGATCACTGGGCTTTTTAAATACCAGCAAATTTAGTAATCCAGAGTTGGAACCTCTGATTCTAGTATTTATGTTAAATATAATTATTCTTTAAGGTACAAGGGAAACCCATGTTGGTGACCTCTGTTTCTTACTGTGCTATATGTTTTCAAACCAAAACAGGTGAAGAAGCATGTGCGCAGCTTTCACTCAGAAAAGGTGTACCAATGCACAGAATGCGATAAGGCTTTCTGCCGTCCTGACAAGCTAAGATTACACATGCTGAGACACTCGGATCGCAAGGACTTCCTGTGCTCTACTTGTGGGAAGCAGTTTAAGGTGAGCAATGATAAGCACCAGAAAACATTTCATGCAGCTTTTTTCTTTTTTAGTATTATTTGTCATTCACTATATTCAGTGTGAGGGCTTTGCAGCATGGACAACGAAAATACTTGTATATTGTTTTTACTAGGAAGTTTTAAGAAATGTTAAATGTTGTGTACAAGTGATACTATAATATACAAGATGACTAGCCTTTATTAATCTATAAATGTGAAAACACACATTATTTTGAGGCAGCAATGTTTTCGTTATAAAATTATCCATGACCAATAATGTGGTGAGGCCAATCATTTTTCTTGCTCAAAGATGCTTATATATTGGTTTGGGAAATAACATTTACTTAGGATCTTCCTGACCTATGGTTATGGAAACATCCATTGGCATATAAATGAAGTTCATTTCTTTAGATTTCGTTTTTTACAGTGACGCTGGTATCAGAACTACAAGGCTTTAAAGTGAGCTTCTTTTTAATGTAGAGATGTTTTCCTCAGTTATATAACCGTTTATTATTTGCACAGAGGAAGGACAAGCTAAGGGAGCACATGCAGCGTATGCATAATCCGGAGCGCGAAGCCAAGAAAGCTGACCGCACAGGACGCACCAAGTCTTTCAAACCACGCCTTGCCTCCACAGACTACGAGAGCTTTATGTTTAAGTGTCGGGTGTGCATGATGGGCTTCCGAAGAAGAGGCATGCTGGTGAGATGCAATAGAGCATTATATCTAAGTAGCAGAAGCTTGTAAGACAATGTTCTCAAACTTTTTGTTTTTCTACTAGGTGAACCATTTGTCAAAGCGACATCCTGAAATGAAGATTGAAGAGGTTCCTGAGTTGACACTACCCATTATCAAACCCAACCGTGATTATTACTGCCAGTATTGTGAGAAGGTGAATTGAAGCGAACAAATTACATTTTTTAATCCCTCGAAATACAATAAAATAATATCCACATCCTTGCACATAGGGAGCATGTAATTGTTGTCTCTGAATCTACCTGTGTCACCTGCATTCATTTTGAAAATTTGAATGATGAATATAAATTTAACTTTGACAGGTCTACAAAAGTGCCAGCAAACGGAAAGCCCACATCTTGAAAAATCATCCTGGATCAGAGCTTCCTCCTAGCATCCGCAAGCTCAGACCAGCTGGTCCCGGAGAACCTGATCCAATGCTCAGCACGCATACCCAACTCACAGGCACTATAGCAACACCTCCAGTCTGCTGTCCACATTGCTCCAAGCAATACAGCAGCAAGGTAGAGTCCCATGCATAAGTGGTGTTTATAGGAACTGTGCAAAGCTGTAAAGAAAAGCTACACATTTCTCCAACATAGGTGTGTCCGGTCCACGGCGTCATCCTTACTTGTGGGATATTCTCTTCCCCAACAGGAAATGGCAAAGAGCCCAGCAAAGCTGGTCACATGATCCCTCCTAGGCTCCGCCTTCCCCAGTCATTCTCTTTGCCGTTGTACAGGCAACATCTCCACGGAGATGGCTTAGAGTTTTTTGGTGTTTAACTGTAGTTTTTATTATTCAATCAAGAGTTTGTTATTTTAAAATAGTGCTGGTATGTACTATTTACTCTGAAACAGAAAGGTGATGAAGATTTCTGTTTGTAAGAGGAAAATGATTTTAGCAACCGTTACTAAAATCGATGGCTGTTTCCACACAGGACTGTTGAGAGGAATTAACTTCAGTTGGGGGA
Source organism: Bombina bombina (assembly GCF_027579735.1). Lineage (NCBI taxonomy): Eukaryota > Metazoa > Chordata > Amphibia > Anura > Bombinatoridae > Bombina > Bombina bombina. Next base: position 300,116,169 of record NC_069506.1, on the reverse strand, counting down.
AACAGTGAGCAGACTTTTGCTGCTTGAGGTATGACACATTTCTAACAAGACGATGTAATGCTGGAAGCTGTCATTTTTCCTATGGGATCCGGTAAGCCATTTTTATTACATAAGAAAAAAAGGGCTTCACAAGGGCTTTTAAGACTGTAGACATTTTCTGGGCTAAAACGATTGATATATAAGCATATTTTAATACTTCATAGCTTTGAGGAATTATTTTATTCTTGGGAATTATGTAAAATAACCGGCAGGCACTGTATTGGACACCTTATTCTCTAGGGGCTTTCCCTAATCATAGGCAGAGCCTCATTTTCGCGCCTCTATTGCGCACTTGTTTTTGGGAAGCATGACATGCAGATGCATGTGTGAGGAGCTCTGATACATAGAAAAGACTTTCTGAAGGCGTCATTTGGTATCGTATTCCCCTTTGGGCTTGGTTGGGTCTCAGCAAAGCAGATACCAGGGACTGTAAAGGGGTTAAATATAAAAACGGCTCCGGTTCCGTTATTTTAAGAGTTAAAGCTTTCAAATTTGGTGTGCAATACTTTTAAGGCTTTAAGACACTGTGGTGAAATTTTGGTGAATTTTGAACAATTCCTTCATACTTTTTCACATTTGCAGTAATAAAGTGTGTTCAGTTTAAAATTTAAAGTGACAGTAACGGTTTTATTTTAAAACGTTTTTTGTACTTTGTTATCAAGTTTATGCCTGTTTAACATGTCTGAACTACCAGATAGACTGTGTTCTGTATGTGGGGAAGCCAAGGTTCCTTCTCATTTAAATAGATGTGATTTATGTGACACAAAATTTAGAGAAAATGATGCCCAAGATGATTCCTCAAGTGAGGGGAGTAAGCATGGTACTGCATCATCCCCTCCTTCGTCTACACCAGTCTTGCCCACACAGGAGGCCCCTAGTACATCTAGTGCGCCAATACTCCTTACTATGCAACAATTAACGGCTGTAATGGATAATTCTATCAAAAACATTTTAGCCAAAATGCCCACTTATCAGCGAAAGCGCGACTGCTCTGTTTTAGAAAATACTGAAGAGCATGAGGACGCTGATGATATTGGTTCTGAAGTGCCCCTACACCAATCTGAGGGGGCCAGGGAGGTTTTGTCTGAGGGAGAAATTACAGATTCAGGAAAAATTTCTCAACAAGCTGAACCTGATGTAATTACATTCAAATTTAAATTGGAACATCTCCGCGCCCTGCTTAAGGAGGTGTTATCTACTCTGGATGATTGTGAGAATTTGGTCATTCCAGAGAAATTATGTAAAATGGACAAGTTCCTAGAGGTCCCGGGGCCCCCCGAAGCTTTTCCTATACCCAAGCGGGTGGCGGACATTGTAAACAAAGAATGGGAAAGGCCCGGCATACCTTTCGTCCCTCCCCCTATATTTAAGAAATTGTTTCCTATGGTCGACCCCAGAAAGGACTTATGGCAGACAGTCCCCAAGGTCGAGGGGGCGGTTTCTACTCTAAACAAACGCACCACTATACCCATAGAATATAGTTGTGCTTTCAAAGATCCTATGGATAAAAAATTAGAGGGTTTGCTTAAAAAGATGTTTGTTCAGCAAGGTTACCTTCTACAACCAATTTCATGCATTGTTCCTGTCACTACAGCAGCGTGTTTCTGGTTCGATGAACTAGAAAAGGCGCTCAATAAAGATTCTTCTTATGAGGAGATTTTGGACAGAATTCATGCTCTCAAATTGGCTAACTCTTTCACCCTAGACGCCACTTTGCAATTGGCTAGATTAGCGGCGAAAAATTCTGGGTTTGCTATTGTGGCGCGCAGAGCGCTTTGGCTAAAATCTTGGTCAGCGGATGCGTCTTCCAAGAACAAATTGCTTAACATTCCTTTCAAGGGGAAAACGCTGTTTGGCCCTGACTTGAAAGAGATTATTTCTGATATCACTGGGGGCAAGGGCCACGCCCTTCCTCAGGATAGGTCTTTCAAGGCCAAAAATAAACCTAATTTTCGTCCCTTTCGCAGAAACGGACCAGCCCCAAGTGCTACGTCCTCTAAGCAAGAGGGTAATACTTCTCAAGCCAAGCCAGCCTGGAGGCCAATGCAAGGCTGGAACAAAGGTAAGCAGGCCAAGAAACCTGCCACTGCTACCAAGACAGCATGAGATGTTGGCCCCCGATCCGGGACCGGATCTGGTGGGGGGCAGACTCTCTCTCTTCGCTCAGGCTTGGGCAAGAGATGTTCTGGATCCTTGGGCGCTAGAAATAGTCTCCCAAGGTTATCTTCTGGAATTCAAGGGGCTTCCCCCGAGGGGGAGGTTCCACAGGTCTCAATTGTCTTCAGACCACATAAAAAAAACAGGCATTCTTACATTGTGTAGAAGACCTGTTAAAAATGGGAGTGATTCATCCTGTTCCATTAGGAGAACAAGGGATGGGGTTCTACTCCAATCTGTTCGTAGTTCCCAAAAAAGAGGGAACATTCAGACCAATCTTAGATCTCAAGATCCTAAACAAGTTTCTCAAGGTTCCATCGTTCAAAATGGAAACCATTCGAACAATTCTTCCTTCCATCCAGGAAGGTCAATTCATGACCACGGTGGATTTAAAGGATGCGTATCTACATATTCCTATCCACAAGGAACATCATCGGTTCCTAAGGTTCGCATTTCTGGACAAGCATTACCAGTTTGTGGCACTTCCGTTCGGATTAGCCACTGCTCCAAGAATTTTCACAAAGGTGCTAGGGTCCCTTCTAGCGGTGCTAAGACCAAGGGGCATTGCAGTAGTACCTTACTTGGACGACATTCTGATTCAAGCGTCGTCCCTTCCACAAGCAAAGGCTCACACGGACATTGTCCTGGCCTTTCTCAGATCTCACGGGTGGAAAGTGAACGTAGAAAAAAGTTCTCTATCTCCGTCAACAAGGGTTCCCTTCTTGGGAACAATAATAGACTCCTTAGAAATGAGGATTTTTCTGACAGAGGCCAGAAAATCAAAACTTCTAAACTCTTGTCAAATACTTCATTCTGTTCCTCTTCCTTCCATAGCGCAGTGCATGGAAGTAATAGGTTTGATGGTAGCGGCAATGGACATAGTTCCTTTTGCGCGAATTCATCTAAGACCATTACAACTGTGCATGCTCAGTCAGTGGAATGGGGATTATACAGACTTGTCTCCGACGATACAAGTAGATCAGAGGACCAGAGATTCACTCCGTTGGTGGCTGTCCCTGGACAACCTGTCACAGGGGATGAGCTTCCGCAGACCAGAGTGGGTCATTGTCACGACCGATGCCAGTCTGGTGGGCTGGGGCGCGGTCTGGGGACCCCTGAAAGCTCAGGGTCTTTGGTCTCGGGAAGAATCTCTTCTCCCGATAAATATTCTGGAACTGAGAGCGATATTCAATGCTCTCAAGGCTTGGCCTCAGCTAGCAAAGGCCAAATTCATACGGTTTCAATCAGACAACATGACGACTGTTGCGTACATCAACCATCAGGGGGGAACAAGGAGTTCCCTGGCGATGGAAGAAGTGACCAAAATCATTCAATGGGCGGAGACTCACTCCTGCCACTTGTCTGCAATCCACATCCCAGGAGTGGAAAATTGGGAAGCGGATTTTCTGAGTCGTCAGACATTTCATCCGGGGGAGTGGGAACTCCATCCGGAAATCTTTGCCCAAATTACTCAGTTGTGGGGCATTCCAGACATGGATCTGATGGCCTCTCGTCAGAACTTCAAGGTTCCTTGCTACGGGTCCAGATCCAGGGATCCCAAGGCGACTCTAGTAGATGCACTAGTAGCACCTTGGACCTTCAAACTAGCTTATGTATTCCCGCCGTTTCCTCTCATCCCCAGGCTGGTAGCCAGGATCAATCAGGAGAGGGCATCGGTGATCTTGATAGCTCCTGCGTGGCCACGCAGGACTTGGTATGCAGACCTGGTGAATATGTCATCGGCTCCACCATGGAAGCTACCTTTGAGACGGGACCTTCTTGTTCAAGGTCCGTTCGAACATCCGAACCTGGTCTCACTCCAACTGACTGCTTGGAGATTGAACGCTTGATCTTATCAAAGCGAGGGTTCTCAGATTCTGTCATTGATACTCTTGTTCAGGCCAGAAAGCCTGTAACTAGAAAAATCTACCACAAAATATGGAAAAAATATATCTGTTGGTGTGAATCTAAAGGATTCCCTTGGGACAAGATAAAAATTCCTAAGATTCTATCCTTTCTTCAAGAAGGTTTGGAGAAAGGATTATCTGCAAGTTCCTTGAAGGGACAGATTTCTGCCTTGTCTGTGTTACTTCACAAAAAGCTGGCAGCTGTGCCAGATGTTCAAGCCTTTGTTCAGGCTCTGGTTAGAATCAAGCCTGTTTACAAACCTTTGACTCCTCCTTGGAGTCTCAATTTAGTTCTTTCAGTTCTTCAGGGGGTTCCGTTTGAACCCTTACATTCCGTTGATATTAAGTTATTATCTTGGAAAGTTTTGTTTTTGGTTGCAATTTCTTCTGCTAGAAGAGTTTCAGAATTATCTGCTCTGCAGTGTTCTCCTCCTTATCTGGTGTTCCATGCAGATAAGGTGGTTTTGCGTACTAAACCTGGTTTTCTTCCGAAAGTTGTTTCTAACAAAAACATTAACCAGGAGATAGTCGTGCCTTCTTTGTGTCCGAATCCAGTTTCAAAGAAGGAACGTTTGTTGCACAATTTGGACGTAGTTCGTGCTCTAAAATTCTATTTAGATGCTACAAAGGATTTTAGACAAACATCTTCCTTGTTTGTTGTTTATTCTGGTAAAAGGAGAGGTCAAAAAGCAACTTCTACCTCTCTCTCTTTTTGGCTTAAAAGCATCATCAGATTGGCTTACGAGACTGCCGGACGGCAGCCTCCTGAAAGAATCACAGCTCATTCCACTAGGGCTGTGGCTTCCACATGGGCCTTCAAGAACGAGGCTTCTGTTGATCAGATATGTAAGGCAGCGACTTGGTCTTCACTGCACACTTTTACTAAATTTTACAAATTTGATACTTTTGCTTCTTCTGAGGCTATTTTTTGGGAGAAAGGTTTTGCAAGCCGTGGTGCCTTCCATCTAGGTGACCTGATTTGCTCCCTCCCTTCATCCGTGTCCTAAAGCTTTGGTATTGGTTCCCACAAGTAAGGATGACGCCGTGGACCGGACACACCTATGTTGGAGAAAACAGAATTTATGTTTACCTGATAAATTACTTTCTCCAACGGTGTGTCCGGTCCACGTCCCGCCCTGGTTTTTTAATCAGGTCTGATAATTTATTTTCTTTAACTACAGTCACCACGGTATCATATGATTTCTCCTATGCACATATTCCTCCTTTACGTCGGTCGAATGACTGGGGAAGGCGGAGCCTAGGAGGGATCATGTGACCAGCTTTGCTGGGCTCTTTGCCATTTCCTGTTGGGGAAGAGAATATCCCACAAGTAAGGATGACGCCGTGGACCGGACACACCGTTGGAGAAAGTAATTTATCAGGTAAACATAAATTCTGTTTTTATATTGAAATAACTTTATAAAAGAAGACATTTGGCATGCTTAAAGGGATACTAAACCCATTTTTTTTATTTCATGGTTCAGATAGAGCATGCAGTTTTAAAGCAACTTTCTAATTTACTCCTATTATCAATTTTTCTTTGTTCTCTTGCTATCTTTATTTGAAAAGCAGAAATCTAAGCTTAGGAGCTGGCCCATTTCTTTCATGTAATTGCAAGAGTCCATGAGCTAGTGACATATGGGATATGCAATCCTACCAGGAGGGGCAAAGTTTCCCAAACCTCAAAATGCCTATAAATACACCCCTCACCACACCCACAATTCAGTTTTACAAACTTTGCCTCCTATGGAGGTGGTGAAGTAAGTTTGTGCTTGATTTTTATGATTTCTTCTGTGATAAGTGCTTCTAAGCATTCTGAAGCCCAATTCCTCTCAGAGTACAGTGTTTGTGAGAGAGATGTGAAGATAGTATCACCTTTTTGATTTTATGGTTTCCCTCGTGGGAAATCTTTTCAAGGGTTCTCTGTTATCGGTCGTAGGGATTCATCTCCTACCTCCCTTTTCAGATCGACGATATACTCTTATATACCATTACCTCTGCTGATAGCTTTCAGTACTGGTTTGGCTATCTGCTATATGTGGATGGGTATCTTTCGGTAAGTATGTATCATTATTTAAGACACTTTTTAGCTATGTTTTGACGCTTTATGTATAAAGTTTTAAATCTATATATTTTACTTATTTGCCATGAGTCAGGTCTATGTGTATTTCCCTTTGCAGCAGTGACGTGCTGTCATAGGAGGCAGGTGAGGCAGCGCCTCACCTGTCCTATCTGTGTAATTACACCTGATTTAATTAATTAAAAAAAAAAAATTATAATTTTTTTTTGCGGGGGGGGGGGGGGGGGGGTATTTTCGGGTGACCCCCCCACCCCCGTTTGATTAATTGTGCATGTCGTTGCAGTGCGCTCATGCGCTGCATAATTATTGATTCTCAAAATCCTATCATGATGATCAAATACATACACATTGCGCAAGTAGGCAGAGGCTGTGAGCCCTACCGTTGCGCAATATGTTTGTATGGGCCGGCGGAGAGTGAGAAGGCCACCCAGTGGTTGCTGGCAAATATTAGTCTCCGAGTCCTCTTTGCGGCCCATACCGCTCCCAATGGAGGCTGGTCTATACCAGCCTCGGGAGCCCTGTCTGCCCCATCAGCCAATCAGCGCCGTGGTCCCAGTCTCCCTGACAGTGAGTGACTTACTTAGTCAGTCAGTGGGGGTGGGACTACTGGTGCGGCAGGCGGGGGGAGATCATCCAGGCGCGGAGGGAGACTGAGATGCGGCGCGTGCTGTCACGTGATCAGACACTGAGGACAATGAAGAAGAGGTGAGAGGCTGAGAGCCGAGGTCTTGTTGTGTCTCCCTCCACCACACTGCAGCAGCCCTGAGCCAGCCACACATGGCCACGTCGCAGTGCGCACTCGGTTTCAGTGAGTGAGACCTTCACCTTGTGGACGTGTGATCCCATCATCAGCCAGGTCAGTGAGAGCTGCAGCTGCCATGCTGTTTGCCCCCGGGGCCCTGCAATCCGGCTTGACCCGGCACGTTGTTGCGCCAACTCCATTATGTCTACTGACTCTTCTTCTTCTATTTTGTAAATTTTACAAAAGGGGAGGGCATGGCAGGCATAACTGTTATTATTTATAGAAAGCATTAGCACGATTGCACAATGATTGTGAGGTAGTGGTACAGTGTCTCCGACTCTCCTCTTGAAATTTGAAAAAGTCCTAAGTTCAGAAACTTTAAGACAGTAGACTTTAAAGTCGTAGCGGTAGTGGTGGAGGTCTAGTGGCCCATAGGTGTAGCTGTGCACGGTCATCACCTCTTGGGCTGAGGGCTCATGTCATGACCAAGTTGTTCATATTTAATAAGACAGAGTGCCTAGAGGATTGCTCTTTTTTTAGTATGCCTTCCAAATCTCTGCCTGCCTTGTAATATCCATAGTATTTTTTTATTTAATTTGCAAGAAAAACAAATAGCTTGACAATAAATAGTTACAGGGGATTCTCAAAGAGGCTCTTTGAGAATCCCCTGTAATTATTTATTGTCAAGCTATTTGTTTTTCTTGCAAATTAAATAAAAAAATACTATGGATATTACAAGTCAGGCAGAGATTTGGAAGGCATACTAAAAAAAAGAGCAATCCTCTAGGCACTCTGTCTTAAATATGATCTTGGTCATGACATGAGCCCTCAGCCCAAGAGGTGATGACCGTGCACACTGCTACCTATGGGCCCGCCACTAGACCTCCACCACTTGGGGTTCACTGACTGGTGGCGTGGTGAACGTGGGGAGGCAAAGGAGGGAGGAAAAGGTCACTGTTTAAATTGTAGTTGCCGAACTTAGGAGTGTTTATTTTTTAATTGATGTGCTGATGTTTCAGAAACAAGCATTTTTTATGGTCATGGGGTGGGGGTGTGTAGGGTGGGCAGTACAACTCTCCTGTAAAATTTCTCAGGTTGCTGTGTAGCTCAGCAAACTCTTTGGAAGGGGAAGCTGAAACTCAAACACCCCCCCACACACACACCAATTCTCCAGGTCAGATGTAAAGGGAGAATAACATAGGAAATGCAGAGGAGGGTGTCCCATTGTATTGCCCCCCTTTGTAATCTTTGTATTAGCTTGCTTATGCTTACAAGCCCTATTCTGTAACACTGACATATTAATTGGTAGGAGTTCAGTCATTAGCACTGCTAATTATGTGCTACAACTAATCATTTTATAAGTGAAATTCACACACACACATACATACACATAACACATACATGCACACACATTCACACAAACACACATATACACATGCACAAAAACACATACATACATAGTCATACATATATACACACACACACAAATACACAGTTGGCGCTCTACAAATAACCGATAATAATAATACACACACATGCACAAAAACACACATACACCATACATACACATACTGTACATATACACACACACATATAAATACACACTGTAGTCCTGAGTTGTATGAAATATATTTATTAAAAAATATAGAATGTAATTACTCTGCAATTTCCTTTTAGTGTGAAGTTTCCCTTTAGTGTGAAGTTTCTTAAAAGAAAGCAGAAAAGCAATTTTCACTTTCTTAATTTTTCTCAATGCAAAAATTAAAAAAATATGTTTCATAATGTAATTGAAGTGAAACAATTTCTTTGGAATACATGAGTCTTTATTTTTATTAAACACTGTTTATAGTTATTATAACTAGACTTATAAATCTATGCATTGACTTTATCTAAATAGATTTTGGACTTTTAGTTTCTGAGATTATCCAGCTATATAACTACAAAGATTGTTCAGGCTTCATGCTGCCCTAAGATGACCTAAATGTTTGCCGATAATGTTTGGTATAATGGGGAATATTTTTATAGTCATTTATCACAGTTATGGGGTTCCATGAATAGGGACTGTTACAGTAGGGGTTATTCATTCATGTAGTGGGTGCCTGTCATGTTTTCCTCAGGGTTGGGTGTAGATGAGCAGAAAATAATAAGGAATATATTATGCAGGAGCGTGTGGTGTGGCACAAGGTAGTTAATTTCAGGGTTTTATGGAAGAGATCAGCTGAATAAATGTGATTTCCATTAGATAGATATCTAAATGTTTATTTTTGATGCCACAATCTTTTTGTACAGCATTATATATTTGATTTTGCACAGGTTGGCAGGCGTGCACACATTGCTCTGGACTTTCTTTTCTCAGTAGCAGATGGTTAACTGTAGTTTGCACAGTGCAGTGCAAGATTCTTTATTTAGTGAGTAATATAATGCAGGAGAGGTCAATATATTGGAGCGGGTATTGGATCTGAATTTTATTTATTAACTTTACTAAATGGTTTTATCTGCTGGTATTGGAGCTGTATTTGAGATATATGCATTACTTTTACTATAGGCTTTTATCTTCTGGTATTCAGATGAGCTTGTGCTTAAATGCAGTGTTTCTCAACCACGGTCCTCAAGTACCCCCAACTGGCCAGGTTTTCATTATAGATAAATCGGTGCACAGGTGAAGTAATCAGCTGACCAGTAACAGTGGTTACTAACTTGCTCTCAACCATCAGCTGATTATTTCACCTGTGTACTGGTTCAGCTTTAATTAAAACCTGCCCTGTTGGGGGTACTTGAGGCCCGCGGTATATGTGTTTCTCCGGCGTATCATATCTAGTGCCTCACCAGCCTCTGACATCACCGCACATCACTGCTTTGCAGTCTGGCAGTTTTGTTATGGGAATCATGTTTTAGGAAGTTTGTCTTACCTGGGGTATAGTCTTTTTTCAATTTGACTTGTTTTTTCTTTAAAACTTGCGGGCAAATTAGGCTCGCGAGGGTGCAAAATGCTGTTCTTTATTGCGTCATTCTTGGCTGTAATGACGCAAGTTTGTCATTTCCTGCATCTTAGTTGATGCTAGGTTGTTCGGCGTATAATTGTGTTTGTTATGAAGCAAGTTGCGTCATATCCGGATGTTTGTTGGCACCAAAAAAATTCTTAACTTCCTTTTGCATCATGCGTCATACTTGGCACCAAAAATTTTTTTTTTTATTTACCTCACTTCCTATATGCTCCTTGCCTTCTTTATGCTCAGAGGGCTATGCTATTTGCTTTTTTTGCCAATTTTAGCATTTGCAATTTTTCCCATTCCTGAAACTGCTATATGTGGAAATAAGATATTCTGTTTAAATGTTATTTTTTCTAAGTGTATCTGTTGTAAGCTAGTGGAGAGTATATCTCCAAGCTGTAGTGTGTAACAGTTGTCATGATAAGCTTTTGCATGCAGAAAAGATTTCTATTAGTGCTAGTACAGTATCTGTTGTTCCTTCAACATCTAAAGTACATGATATCCCTGTTGATATGAAAAATTATATTGCTGATGCGATACAGAAGGCTATGGCTGATATACCACCTTCAAATAGATGTAAAATGTCTCTTAAAACTTCTCATAATACTGATGAAATTTGTAATGACTGACAACTTACTGATATATCCTCCTCTGATGACGATCTCTCTGACTTAGAAGATCCTACTTCAGACATTGACACTGATAAATCATCTTATCTTTTTAAGATTGAGTATATTCGTTCTTTGTTAAAATAAGTGTTGATAACTTTGGATATTGAGGAGTCTGGTGCTCTTGATAATAAATCCAGCAAACATTTAAATTCTGTCTATAAACCTCCTGTGACTACTCCTGAGGTTTTTCCTGTTCCTGATACTATTTCTGATGTGATTGCTAAGGAATGGTCTAAGCCTGGTACTTCTTTTGTTCCTTCGTCAAGGTTTAAAAAGTTGTATCCTTTGTCAGTGGCTAAATTAGAGTTTTGGAAAAAAGTCCCTAAGGTTGATGGGGCTACTTTTGCTAAACGTACTACTATTCCTATGGAAGATAGTACTTCTTTTAAGGATCATTTAGATAGGAAAATTGAATCTTATTTAAGGAAAGCTTATTTGCATTCTGGCTATAGTCTCAGACCTGCCATTTCGATGGCAGATGTTGCGGCTGCATCAACTTTTTGTTTGGATAGCTTAGCACAACGGTAAAAAGACTGATTTGCATAGCATTGTTCGTTTGCTTCAACATGCTAATTATTTTATCTGTGATACTATTTTTGATATCAAGATTAATGCTAAATCTATGTCTTTGGCTATTTTAGCTAGAAGAGCTTTATGGCTCAAATGATGGAATGCTGACATGGTATCTAAATCTAGTTTACTATCTCTATCATTCCAGGGTAATAATTTGTTTGGTTCCCAGTTGGATTCTATTATTTCCACTATTACTGGGGGGAAGGGAGTTTTTTTGCCTCAAGATCAAAAGTCTAAGGGCAAATCTAGAGCTTCTAATTGGTTTCGTTCCTTTCGTCAGAATAGAGAACAGAAAACCACTTCTTCCCCTAAGCACTCTGGCTCCAATTGGAAGCCATCCTCGAGTTGGAATAAATCCAAGCCTTATAAGAAACCAAAGCCAGCCCCCAAGACTGCATGAAGGTGCGGATGTCAGGGTGCCAGGAATCAGACTGAGACGAGAAGTGCAAAAATAATCACACCTTTATTAATTGCAAAAAATAATAAAAAGTCCACAAGTCAAATAACAAGCTAGGAGTCAAAACCAGAGATAGTAGTCAGACGAGCCGAGTCAGGAGCCAAAGCGAATAGTCAGACAAGCCGAGTCAGGAGCAAGGAGAACAGCAGAGTCAGGAACAAGCCAGGGATCAGGAACCAGGAGGGACGTCAGAAAGCCAGATAATATACAGGAACTCTCACAAACAGGTCTGAGACAACGCAAGGGCAAAGCATACTGAACAGAGACCCTTTAAATAATAAGTGATAACATCACAATTCTGAGACTGCAACCTGTCTGAGACTGCAACCTGATGATGTACACCAGTCTGGCCATAAAAGGGCATGCAGGAAATGAGCAGCATCACACACTATGCACCCGAGTCAGCAAGAGAGGCGAGTAAAATGGCTGCCAGCAGCACATGGAAAACAAAGCAGGGAAAAAACCCTGACAGCGGCCCTCAATCCAGTTCTGCTGGGGGGGGCAGATTGAAATTATTTCAAGACGTTTGGGCAGGTTCCGTTCAGAATCATTGGATTCAGAATATTGTCTCTCAGGGGTATCGAATAGGTTTCAGAATAAGACCTCCTGTGAGAAGATTTTTTCTCTCTCACGTTCCAATAAATCCTTTGAAAGCTCAGGCCTTTCTGAAGTGTGTTTCAGATCTAGAGCTTTCAGGAGTAATTGTACCAGTTCCAATTCTGGAACAGGGTCTGGGTTTTTATTCAAATCTATTCATTGTCCCGAAGAAGGAAAATTCTTTCAGACCAGTTCTGGATCTGAAGTTTTTTAATCAATTTGTAAGGGTCCCAACTTTCAAGATGGTGACTATAAGGACTATTCTGCCTTTTGTTGAGCAAGGTCATTACATGTCCTCAATAGACTTACAGTATGCGTATCTTCACATTCCGATTCATCCAGACCACTATTGGTTTCTGAGATTCTCTTTTCTAGACAAGCATTAACAATTTGTTGCTCCACCATTTAAACTAGCAACAGCTCCAAGAATCTTTTCTCCTACTTTGGTGTATCCGGTCCACGGCTTCATCCTTACTTGTGGGATATTCTCAATCCCTACAGGAAGTGGCAAAGAGAGCACACAGCAGAGCTGTCCATATAGCTCCCCTCAGGCTCCGCCCCCCCCAGTCATTCTCTTTGCCGCTCTAACTAGTAGCATCTCCATGGGGGTGGTAAAGAGTATGTGGTGTTAGTTATAGTTTTTTATTTCTTGTATCAAGAGTTTGTTATTTTAAAATAGTGCCGGCTTGTACTATTTACTCTGAAGCAGAAAGTGATGAAGATTTCTGCTGAGAGGAATATGATTTTAGCACCAGTAACTAAAATCCATTGCTGTTCGAACGCAGGACTGTTGAATACCAGAGAACATCAGTTGGGGGGAACAGTTTGCAGGCTTAACTGCTTCAGGTATGATCAGTCATTTTTCTAACAAGACCAAGTAATGCTAGAAGACTGTCAGAAATCCCCTCAGGGATAGGTAAGCCATGTTTTTTAGACTCTGTATAAAATGATGGCTTATATTAAGAGCTCGATGCTGGTTGACACTATTGTGGGCTTAATCGATTGCTTTTTAGCATGTTTTCAGTATGAATAAGGTGTTTAAGACTTTGAAACACTTATGGGGTTTAATATTGCGCCTGGCACTTATTTGGACACCTAATCTAGTCTGAAAGGCCCCTCCACTCTGGAATGAAGAGGGAGGAGGCCTCATTTTCGCGCCTCAATTGCGCAGTTGTTTTGACTAGGCAGTTCATGCAGCTTCACGTGGGGAGTCCAGAGACATCAGAAAGGACTTCAGAGAGGCTTATTTCCTACTTAAATAATCCCTAAGGAAGGTAAAAGCCACAGTAGAGGCTGTGACATTGTACTGTAGTGTTTTTAACCGGTTAACTGCTGTTATTAGCTCCGGTTTGGGCATTAAGGGGTTAATTGGTCTGATAATTTGTGTGCAATCTTTTCAAAGCATTAAGACACTGTGGTGAAAATTTCATTAAATTCGGATGTTTATTTGATGTTTTTTTGATGTTTCAGTAATAAAGTGTGCACTTTTATTATTTAAAGACACAGTAACGTTTTTGTCAAAAATAATTTTTATTGCATTGAAGTTCTGTCTAAGTCTGTCAAACATGTCTGACCCTTCAGATAGCCTATGTTCTGTATGTTTAAAGGCCAAGGTGGTTCCCCCATTAAATTTATGTGTGAAGTGTGCCATAGCGTCCAAACAGCTTAAGGACCGTACAATCATGCTTAAAGATGTAGCCCAAGATGATTCTTTAGCTGAAGGTAGTGAGGATAGCCCGCTATCCCCTCCTTCTGTGTCAACACCAGCTATGCCCGCGCAATCGATGCCCAGTACATCTAGCGCACCAATTGCTATTACTATGCAACAGTTAGCAGCAGTAATGGATAATTCTCTTGCAGCATTTTTATCCAAACTGCCAGCTTTTCCAAGGAAGCGTGATTGTTCAGTTTTAAATACAGAAAATGAGCAAGCAGACGCAGAGGATAATTTATCTGTAGTGCCCTCACATCAGTCTGACTTGGCGGTGAGGTAGGGCCTGTCTGAGGGAGAAATTTCTGACTCAGGAAAAGTTTCTCAGCAGGCAGAGCCTGATACCATAGCATTTAAATTTAAGCTAGAACACCTCCGCGCCCTACTTAAGGAGGTCCTAGCTACACTTGATGATTGTGACCCTTTGGTGGTCCCAGAAAAATTGTGTAAAATGGACAAATTCTTAGAGGTCCCAGTACACACTGATGCGTTTCCGATACCTAAGAGGGTGGCGGATATCGTGACTAAGGAGTGGGAGAAGCCAGGTGTACCTTTTGTTCCCCCTCCTATATTTAAGAAAATGTTCCCAATTGTTGACCCCAGAAGGGACGCGTGGCAGACGGTCCCTAAGGTAGATTGGTCAGTTTCAACGCTAGCTAAGCGCACGACTATACCAATAGAAGACAGTTGCGCTTTCAAAGATCCTATGGATAAAAAATTAGAAGGTTTACTTAAGAAAATTTTTGTTCAACAAGGTTTTCTTCTTCAACCAATTTCTTGCATTATTCCTGTAACCACTGCAGCAGCTTTTTGGTTTGAGGAACTAGAAAACTCGCTCCAGAAGGAGACTTCTTATGATGAAGTCATGGACAGAATTCACGCCCTGAAGTTGGCTAATTCTTTCATTACAGATGCTGCTTTGCAGTTAGCTAAATTAGCAGAGAAAAATTCTGGTTTCGCAATCGTGGCGCGCAGAGCGCTTTGGCTAAAATCTTGGTCGGTGGATGTGTCGTCCAAAACAAAATTGCTTAATATTCCTTTCAAGGGTAAGACCCTATTCGGGCCAGAGTTGAAAGAAATTATTTCAGATATCACTGGGGGAAAGGGCCAAACCATTGCAAGGCTGGAACAAGGGTAAACAGGCCAAGAAGCCTGCTGCTGCTACCAAGACAGCATGAAGGGGTATCCCCCGATCCGGGACCGGATCTAGTATGGGGCAGACTTTCTCTCTTTGCTCAGGCTTGGGCAAGAGATGTTCCGGACCCCTGGGCACTAGAAATTGTCTCTCAGGGGTATCTTCTAGAGTTCAAGGACTTTCCTCCAAAGGGAAGGTTCCACATGTCTCGCTTATCTTTAGACCAGATAAAGAGACAGGCATTCTTACATTGTGTAGAAGACCTTTTAAAAATTGGAGTGATACACCCAGTTCCAACAGCAGAACAAGGACTGGGTTTTTACTCAAACCTGTTTGTAGTTCCCAAAAAGGAAGGAACTTTCAGGCCAATTCTGGATTTAAAAATCCTAAACAAATTCCTCAGAGTTCCATCATTCAAAATGGAAACCATTCGGACAATTTTACCAATGATCCAGGAGGGTCAATACATGACTACCGTGGACTTAAAGGATGCGTACCTGCATATTCCTATCCACAAAGATCACCATCAGTTCCTAAGGTTCGCCTTTCTGGACAAGCATTACCAGTTCGTGGCTCTTCCCTTTGGATTGGCCACTGCTCCCAGAATTTTCACAAAGGTGCCTGGGGTCCCTTCTAGCGGTGCTAAGGCCAAGACGACATCTTAATACAAGCGTCGTCCTTTCACAAAGCAAAGGCTCATACGGACATTGTTCTAGCCTTTCTAAGGTCTCACGGGTGAAAGGTGAACATAGAAAAGAGTTCTCTGTCCCCGTTCACAAGGGTTCCCTTCCTGGGAACAATAATAGACTCGGTAGAAATGTCTTTCTGACGGAGGTCAGGAAGTTAAAACTTTTGAACACTTGTCGAGTTCTTCAATCCATTCCTCAACCCTCCATAGCTCAGTGCATGGAGGTAATAGGACTAATGGTTGCGGCAATGGACGTGGTTCCCTTTGCTCGAATTCATTTAAGACCACTGCAACTGTGCATGCTCTCCCCAGATACAAATGGACCAGAAAACCAGAGACTCACTCCTCTGGTGGTTGTCTCAGGATCACCTGTCTCAGGGAATGAGTTTCCTAACCGGAGTGGATCATTGTCACGACCGACGCCAGCCTCTTAGGCTGGGGTGCGGTTTGGGAGTCCCTGAAAGCTCAGGGCCTTTGGTCTCGGGAAGAATCTCTTCTCCCGATAAACATTTTGGAATTGAGAGCGATATTCAATGCGCTCCAGGCATGGCCTCAACTAGCGGAGGCCAAATTCATCAGATTTCAGTCGGACAACATGACGACTGTAGCGTACATCAATCATCAGGGAGGAACAAAGAGTTCACTGGCGATGAGGGAGGTATCCAAGATCATCAAATGGGCAGAGGATCACTCCTGCCATCTATCAGCAATTCACATCCCAGGGGTGGACAACTGGGAAGCGGATTATCAGAGTCGTCAGACTTTCCATCCGGGGGAGTGGAAACTTCACCCGGAGGTTTTTGCCCAGTTAACTCAACTATGGGGCCTTCCAGATCTGGATCTGATGGAGTCACATCAGAACTCCATAGTTCCACGTTACGGGTCCAGGTCCAGGAATCCCAAGGCGACATTGGTAGATGCCTTAGTGGCGCCTTGGTCGTTCGATCTAGCTCAGTGGTTCTCAACCAAAGTGACCTCAAGGCCCGGTAAATTTTAGCTGGACATGTCCAGGGCCCGGTGTGTATATATATATATATATATATATATATATATATATTCACACTAATGCAAGATAGGGAACCAGCACTCAATATCCAAGAGAGCCTCCGGGGTGCACTTTTAATCAGAATAATATTCACAACAGCAAAGAAGGCACTCTCCGTTGTTCACAAATTCATTTATTTGTTAAGGTAAACATTTTCGGCATCTCCCCTGTCCTCAGACCTCAGTGGTCTGAGGACGGGGGAGACCCCGAAAACGTTTACCTTAACAAATAAATTAATTTGTGAACAAAGGAGAGTGCCTTCTTTGCTGGTGTGAATATATATATATATATATATATATATATATATATATATATATATACTGTGTGTGTGTGTGTATATATATATATATATATATATATACACACATATATATATATATATATATAGTAAGCAGCAGGGATTTGCCCTATCAGTAACTAAGCAGTTCAGTGTGGGTTTAGTGGGGGCCCTGGAGTGTGGGGGGGGGGGGTCCTGCCAGGGGTCTGTCGCTGCGAGGGCCATGGAGTGTGAGGTCTGGCCCTGGAGGTTGGGGGCCCTTTCTTTGGCCCTTAATGTTGGGGGTCCTGGCTCTGGAGGTTGATGGGCCTGTTGCGATTAGGACAGAGAGGCTACCATGTTCATTTGCATAAATTTTAATACATTTGGGTCAGTGTTTTTTCAGTTTTCCTGGGGCCTTGATTGGTCAGTCTGCCCCTGGTGTGCAGTAGGGTAAGAGTGTGCAGTGGTTGCATGACAGGTCAGGGCCCACCAGCAGGGCTATCACGGCCCGGTACTGGGCCACGGCCCGGCTGTTGAGAAACCAGGATCTAGCTTATGTATTTCCAACGTTTCCTCTTCTCCCCCGGCTAGTAGCCAGGATCAAACAGGAGAAGGCTTCGGTAATTCTAATAGCTCCTGCGTGGCCACGCAGGACTTGGTATGCAGACCTGGTGAATATGTCATCGGTTCCACCATGGAAGCTACCTTTGAGGCAGGACCTTCTAATCCAAGGTCCATTCGAACATCCAAACCTAGTTTCTCTGCAACTGACTGCTTGGAGATTGAACGCTTGATTCTAGCTAAGCGTGGGTTTTCGGAAACAGTTATAGATACTCTGATCCAGGCTAGAAAACCTGTCACCAGGAAAATTTATCATAAGATATGGCGGAAATATCTTTGCTGGTGCGAATCCAAGGGTTACTCATGGAGTAAGATTAGGATTCCAAGGATACTATCTTTTCTCCAAGAAGGATTGGAGAAAGGTCTGTCAGCTAGTTCCTTAAAAGGACAGATATCTGCCTTGTCTGTTTTGTTGCACAAGCGTCTGGCAGCTGTGCCAGATGTTCAGGCGTTTGTACAGGCGTTAGTCAGAATCAAGCCTGTCTACAGACCTGTGGCTCCTCCATGGAGTCTAAATTTAGTTATTTCAGTTCTTCAAGGGGTTCCGTTTGAACCTCTACATTCCTTAGATATTAAGTTACTATTTTGGAAAGTTTTGTTTTTGGTAGCTATTTCTTCTGCTAGAAGAGTTTCTGAATTGTCTGATTTGCAGTGTAATTCACCCTATCTGGTGTTTCATACAGATAAGGTCGTTTTACGTACCAAGCCTGGTTTTCTTCCAAAAGTGGTTTCCAATAAGAATATTAACCAGGAAATAGTTGTTCCTTCTCTGTGTCCTAATCCAGTTTCTAACAAGGAATGTCTGTTACACAATCTTGATGTGGTTCGTGCTTTGAAGTTTTATCTAAAAGCAACTAAAGACTTCAGACAAACATCGTCCTTGTTTGTCGTCTGTTCTGGCAAGAGGAGAGGTCAAATGGCGACTGCGATCTCTGTCTTTCTGGCTGAAAAGCATCATCCGGTTGGCTTATGAGACTCCTGGGAGGCAGCCTCCTGAACGAATTACAGCTCACTCTACTAGAGCTGTGGCTTCCACATGGGCTTTCAAGAATGAGGCTTCTGTTGAACAGATCTGTAAGGCAGCGACTTGGTCTTCACTGCATACATTTGCCAAATTTTACAAATTCGATACTTTTGCTTCTTCGGAGGCTATTTTTGGGAGAGAGGTTTTGCAAGCAGTGGTGCCTTCCGTTTAGGTTACCTGACTTGTTCCCTCCCTTCATCCGTGTCCTAAAGCTTTGGTATTGGTTCCCACAAGTAAGGATGAAGCCGTGGACCAGATACACCAATGTAGGAGAAAACAGAATTTATGTTTACCTGATAAATTTCTTTCTCCTACGGTGTATCCGGTCCACGGCCCACCCTGGCATTTGGTCAGGTTTAAATTTATTTTTGTAAACTACAGTCACCACTGCACCCTATGGTTCTCCTTTTTCTCCTAACCGTCGGTCGAATAACTGGGGGGGGGGGGGCGGAGCCTGAGGGGAGCTATATGGACAGCTCTGCTGTGTGCTCTCTTTGCCACTTCCTGTAGGGATTGAGAATATCCCACAAGTAAGGATGAAGCCGTATACCGAATACACCGTAGGAGAAAGAAATTTATCAGGTAAACATAAATTCTGTTTTTGAAGGTTCTCGGTGCCCTTCTATCTGTAATCAGAGAGCAGGGTATTGCGGTGTTTCCTTATTTGGACAATATCTTGGTACTAGCTCAGTCTTTACATTTAGCAGAATCTCACACAAATCAACTACTGTTGTTCCTTCAAAGTCAAGGTTGGAGGATCAATTTACCAAAGAGTTTGATTCCTCAGACAAGGGTCACCTTTTTAGGTTTCCAGATAGATTCAGTGTCCATGACTCTGTCTTTAACAGACTAGTGACAAATGAAATTGGTTTCTGCCTGTCGAAACCTTCAGTCTCGATTATTCCCTTCAGTGGCTATGTGCATGGAAGTGTTAGGTCTCATGACTGCAGCATCGGACGCGATCCCCTTTGCTCGTTTTCATAGGAGACCTCTGCAGCTTTGCATGCTGAATCAATGGTGCAGGGATTATACTCGGATATCACAGTTGACTTAAATCCCAACATTCAAGTCTCACAGGTTGGGGAGCTGTCTGAGGTCTCTGACAGAACAAGGAGTTTGGAATCCTCAAGAGGCGAGGTTACCAATCAATATTTTGGAACTCTGTGCTATTTTATGGGCTCTTCAGGCTTGGCCTCTGTTAAAGAGAGACTCATTCATTCATTTTCAGACCGACAATATCACAACTGTGGCATATGTCAATCATCAAGGGGGCACTAACAGTCTTTTAGCGATGAAAGAAGTATCTTGAATACTTTCTTGGGCGGAATCCAACGCCTGTCTAATTTCTGCAATACATGTCCCAGGTGTAGACAATTGGGAAACGGATTACCTCAGTCGTCAGTCTTTACATCCAGGGGAGTGGTCTCTCCATACAGATGTAATTTGCCCCCCCCCCCCCCCAAAATAGATCAAGAAGCTTCCCAGGTACCTTTCCAGGTCCAGGGATCCTCAGGCGGAGATAGTGGATGCGGTAGCAGTTCCTTGGTTTTACCAACCTGCTTACATTTTTCCGCCTCTAGTTCTTCTTCCAAGGGTGATCTCCAAAATCATAGATGAACAATAGCATGTGTTTCTGATAGCACCCGCATGGCCTCACAGGTTTTGGTATGCGGATCTTGTCCGGATGTCCAGTTGCCAACCTTGGCCACTTCCTTTAAGGCCAGACCTTCTGTTTCAAGGGCCGTTTTTCCATCAGGATCTCAACTCGCTAAATTTGAAGGTATGGAAATTGAACGCTTAGTACTTAGTCATAGAGGTCTCTCTGACTCAGTGATTAATACTATGCTACAGACTTGTAAATCTGTTTCAAGGAAGATTTATTATCGGGTTTGGAAAACCTATATTTCATGGTGTTTTTTTTTTCATAAATTCTCTTGGCATTCTTTTAGGATTCTTAGAATTTTACAGTTTCTTCAGGATGGTTTGGATAAAGGTTTGTCTGCAAGTACCTTGAAGGGAAAAATCTCTGCTCTTTCTGTTTTATTTCATTGAAAGATTGCTAAACTTCCTGATATTCACTGCTTTGTTCAGGCTTTGGTTCATATCAAGCCTGTTGTTAAATTAATTTCTCTCCTTGGAGTCCTAATTTGGTTTTAAAGGCTTTGCAGGCTCCTCCTTTTGAGCCTATGCATTCTTTGGATATTAAACTACTTTCTTGGAAAGTGTTCTTTCATTTGACTATCTCTTCAGCTAGAAGAGTTTCCAAATTGTCTGCTCTCTCTTGTGAGTCTCCTTTTCCGATTTTCCATCAGGATAAGGCTGCTTTGCAGACTTAGTTTAAATTTCTTCCTAAGGTTGTGAATTCTAACAACATTAGTAGGGAAATTGTTCTTCCTTCCTTGTGTCCTAATCCTAAGAATTCTCTTGAAAGATTTTTACATTCTTTGGATGTTGTAAGAGCTTTGAAATATTATGTCAAAGCTATTAAAAATTTCAGGAAGACTTCTAGTCTATTTGTTGTTTTTTCTGGTCCTAGGAAAGGTCAGAAAGCCTCTGCATCTTGTTTAAAGCTTTTGATTCACAAGGCTTATTTGGAGGTGGGACAGTCTCCGCCTCAGAGAATTGCAGCTCATTCTAGTAGATCAGTCTCCACTTCTTGGGCTTTTAAGAATGAAGCTTCGGGTTGATCAGATTTGCAAAGCAGCAACTTGGTCTTCTTTACATACATTTACTAAATTTTACCATTTTGATGTACAGGTAGCCCTCAGTTTACGCCGGGGTTAGGTTCCAGAAGGAATGGTTGTAAATCGAAACCGTTGTAAATTGAAACCCAGTTTATAATGTAAGTCAATGGGAAGTGAGGGAGTTAGGTTCCGGGTCCCTCTCAAAATTGGCACACCTAATACATTATTTTTAAAGCTTTGAAATGAAGACATTAAATGCTAAACAGCATTATAAACCTAATAAAATAATCACACAACACAGAATATATAATTAAACTAAGTTAAATGAACAAAAACATTTGCTAAACAGCATTATAAACCTAATAAAATAATCACACAATACAGACTTTACTTGCATTTTTTCTGCAAACAGTTCTTTCTATGCATTCCAATCTGGACTGATTTATAGACAGGAAGATCTTGTTCCTTTGCAAGCTGCTCGATAGCTCAGGTCTGCTTAAACTGATTAATTTCAGCTTGCTTGGCTTGCATATCTTTGCTGCAACACAAGCGGACAGCTCCACCTACTGGCTATTTTAATCAATGCACTGCTTCTCAATGCTTTTTAATAGCAGTCACATGACTGAAAAAAGGTTGTTATTCTGAAACGGTGCAAATTGAATCGTAAACAGAGGGCCACCTGTATTTGCTTCCTCTGAAGCAGTCTTTGGTAGAAAAGTTCTTCAGGCAGCTGTCTGTTTGATTTTTCTGCTTATGATTGAAGTTTTTTTCTTGAAATTTATGAGAAAGACTAGTTTTTTTGTGGATTTTATTTTTTCAGTGTAAATAGCTGTTTTTATTTTATCTCTCCCTTTCTATTGACTCTTCTGTGGTCTCCCACATCTTGGGTTTTTCTATCTCATACGTCACTAGCTCATGGACTCTTGCCAATTACATGAAAGAAAACATAATTTATGTAAGAACTTACCTGATAAATTAATTTCTTTCATATTGGCAAGAGTCCATGAGGCCCACCCTTTTTATGGTGGTTATGATTTTTGTATAAAAGTACAATTTTATTTTCAGTTCCTCTTTTTGTATGCTTTTTTACTACTTATTTTTTTTACCCCACTTCTTGGCTATTCGTTAAACTGAATTGTGGGTGTGGTGAGGGGTGTATTTATAGGCATTTTGAGGTTTGGGAAACTTTGTCACTCCTGGTAGGATTGTATATCCCATACGTCACTAGCTCATGGACTCTTGCCAATATGAAAGAAATTAATTTATTAGGTAAGTAATTACATAAATTATGTTTTTTGGTTCAGCACGCTGGGTAGCGCTTGCTGATTGGTGGCTAAATGTAGTGTAATATAGAGACGATTAATGTTTTGCATAAGAACCTTTTAAATGCTATGTCCTCTCTCTCTTGTATTTTAGACCAAAATGGTCCAGCACATACGAAAGAAGCATCCTGAGTTTTCCCTTCTGCAGAACACTGTGCAGGCTGCTGTGATCAGTACAACCCCAGCTGTGCTAACAGCCGATGGAACTAGTGGGGAGACGGTGGTGGTGAGTAGCTTACTCATGTGGTTAACTTACCTAAGAAATTACCCCAGTATGTGCATAAAAGTTTTGTTTAGATTCAGTGGTGTAACTTTATAGTCTAGTAACACAGGATTTATAAAATGGTAAATAACTGATGTAATAAATATTATACATCACCTACAGACAACAGACCTTCTGACTCAGGCGATGACAGAGCTATCCCAAACGCTGACTACAGAATACCGCACTGCGCAAGGTGACTTCCAGCGCATCCAGTACATTCCTGTCTCACAGACTACAGCTGGCATTCAGCAGCCTCAACACATACAGCTGCAGGTGGTGCAAGTTGCTCAGGTAATTGACCCAAGCTAAGTTCTGCAGGTATTTCAGTATAGTTCAATGGCGATAAGAGGGAGTTTTGCATCATGTTTTTTGTCAAAAAATTAATGCGTAAAAAAGCAAATTGCTTAGGAGGTCTACTGAACAATATTAGGAAAAGGACATGTTTGTTAGAACTGAAATTTGTGTAATGCATGTGTAAGCAAAAATGCTTCTAGGAAAAGCTATTACTATTTCAGTGCACCAATGCTGACACGTTGTCCCCATAGAGAGCTAACGGACTTGATATATCTTCTGCCAGCTCTGTTATAATGCAGGTGCACAAATTGTAATATAATCAGTGCACCCTTAAAATAGATTTAATATAACTAATTTTGCTAATTAATTTGTACTGCCAAAATGCTTTATTTCAAAACTGAAAAGACATGCAAAAGTCAAACAAGAAAAAATAACTCTACATAGAACATAATTTACTTCCATAAGGCAAAGAGAGTCCACGACTTCATTCCTTACTGTTGGGAAATACAACACCTAGCCACCAGGAGGAGGCAAAGACAACCCAGCCAAAAGGCTTAACTATCCCTTCCACTTCCCCTATCCCCCAGTCATTCTTTGCCATTTGGATAGTCCTGTAATGGGTATGTTCCTTTCAAGAAAGGACTGGAGTTTTAAGTAATCATGTCAACCTTTCAGTGAGAGTATTGATAAAAGTTTGGAGATGCAGGGAAAGTTTTTCTGCGAACCCATCCAGACTGTTGCCTAACAGCTCATGAGCAATCAGTGTTGACGAGTTTCACTGCTTGCTGTTACACACTCAAGTCCATTTCAGAGGGTGCTGCAAGACTGTCACACTTCAGAGGCTGTGCCTGTTCCACAGCATGGATCCTGGAGGGTAAGACAGTTTTATATATTCACTTTTGCTATACAGGGTCACAGTGTGGCTCCTTTATACCTCAATAGGATCAAGGGTTAATTTCTTCTTCAGGGAGATTATTTGAACAGCTAGGGGTTATTTATAACTGCTTTAATGTGAGAGTGTTTTTTTGGGTTTATAGACTGTGTGCTTTTGGCTTGGAACAAACAGGTTTCACTTTCGTTTTTGAGTGTTTTGCGCAGCTCATAATAGCTTAGCACCTTTTTCATAGCAGGGAAAGTTCTGTTCTACGCACTGGGTGCATTTTTTTTCTTCTTTTTCCAAAGGATCCTGCTTCGGACATCACTCCTAAGGAGAGTGTTTTCACTGTTAGCTGTCTCGGTCTAGGAGGTGGTGAGTGCCCCAGCCATTGGAATTATAAAGGTGCTAAAGCGTTCTTTTTTTTTTTTTTGCCTGTCCTTCTGTGGATATATCTTAGCTATGGAGGACTCTGATACTACATTAGAAGGGTCCGCTCCTTCTGTACTGATTAATAATTCCTGTTTATATTGTGAAGAGGCCGTGGTTTGCCCGCCTGCTCAATTTTTTTCCATTTGCCTAAGCACTTTTTTAAAAACTAAGAAGGGAGACAAGCCTGCTAATACTCCTAGCGTTATTAGCCCCTCTGAGCCGTTTATCTCTCAGGAATCTGTGTCCCGAGAGATTACTACCCTTTCTACATTACCCGTTCCACATGCAGTACCCCGCGGCTCAACTAATCCTCCATCTGGAGGGGGCTTTTTTTCTACAGACTTTATCGCACAGTTACAATCGGCGGTGCCTGCGGCCCTGAGTGCCTTACCTCCCTCTAGTAAAAGCAAGAGAAAGGTTAAACATAGTTCTCCTGACCTAGAGTCATCTAAATATTTGTGGGATTTAGCTACTATGTCCCAGCTATCTGAGAATGAGGTAACCTCTGTAGCTTCCGAGGGTAAACTTTCTGAATCGGAGACTTCATTTTCTAAACCTCCTTCAGCGGAGGAACCCTCCGTTAGATTTAAAATTGAGCATTTGCATTTTTATTAAAGGAGGTTCTGTCTACGCTAGAGGTTCCAGAGGCTAAACTCCCTGAGGAACCTAAGATCCCTAAATTAGACGGGGTTTATGAAGACAGGAAGGTCCCTCTGACTTTTTCTGTGCCAGTTAAGATGGCGAACATTATCAGTAACGAAAGGGAAAGAATAGGAAGTTCTTTTCCCTCTTGTCTACTTTTAAAAAATCATTCCTGGTCCCTGACTCTCAATTAGATTTGTGAGGCTCCATCCCTAAGGTGTTTGCAGAGATATGCAGCGAGTGGGGGACGCCAGAGATATATCTTATGGCATCCCACCTCCAAAACTAAGCTACCCAGGTACGGTTTGAGGTACCCTCCATTACCACTTCTCCCTCGTGTGGTGGCTCGCATCAAGCAGTAGCGAGCATCAGTGATTCTGATTGCTCCATTGTGGCTGCGAAGGACGTGGTTTGCGGATCTGGTGGGGATGTCCTCAGTGGAGGTTACCTTGTCGCAGAAATCTGCTGATACAGGGTCCCTTTGTTCATCAAACGCTAGATTCTCTGAGGCCGACGGCGTGGAGATTGAACACTTAGTCTTAGCCAAGAGAGGGTTTTCTGAGAGTGTTATCGACACTGTAATTCAAGCTCATAAGCCAGTTACTCGTTATATCTAACATAAAGTGTGGAGTATTTACTTGTACTGGTGTGAAGAGCGTGGTTTTCCTGGCATAAGGTTAAGGTTGCCAGAATGTTATGTTTTCTCCAGGATGGACTAGAGAAGGGTCTATTTGCTAGTTCCCTGAAGGGACAGATATCGGCCCTAGTCGGTGTTACTGCATAAGAAAATGGCTGAGCTTCCGGATGTGCAGTCCGTTAAGGCTCTGACTATAATCAGACCTGTGTTTCGATCTGGGGCTCCGCCTTGGAGCCTCAATCTTGTTCTTAGTGTCTTGCAGCAGGCTCCGTTTGAGCCTATGCATACTGTTGACATTAAATTGTTATCTTCGAAGGTTCTTTTTTGGTTGGCTATTGCTACCCCGCAAGTTTCTGAGATTCCTGTTTTGTAATGTGACAACCCCCCCCCCTTATCTGGTTTACCGTGCTGATAAGGTGGTTTTACGTACTAAATTAGGGTTCCTTCCTTCCTAAGGTGGTGTTGGATCTTACATTAATCAAGAAATTGTTGTTCTATCTTCCTCTTTGTTTGTCATCTATACAGGGAAGTGTAAGGCGCAGAAGGCTACTACGACTTCCCTATCTTTCTGGTAGAGGAGTGTCATCCGCTTAGCTTATCAGATACATGGAAACAACCTCCTGAGAGGATAACGGCTCATTCCACTAGAGCAGTGGCTGCCTCCTGAGCTTTAAAGAACGAAGCCTCTATATGGATCGGCTATTTAGTCCCCTTTACAAACTTTTTCTAAATTTTACAAGTTTGATGTGTTTGCTTCGGCTGAAGCAGCTTTCAGTAGTAAAGTTTTAAAGGCTGTGGTGCCCTCAGAATAGGGTCCCCCTCTTCTTGTTCCCTCCCGTTATTATTTCAGTGTCCTCTGGAGCTTGGGTATAGTTTTTCCAACAGTAAGGAATGAAGTCATGGACTCTCCCTGCCTTATGGAAGGTAAACATAATTTCTTTCATGTAATTGGCAAGAGTCCATGAGCTAGTGACGTATGGGATATACAATCCTACCAGGAGGGGCAAAGTTTCCCAAACCTCAAAATGCCTATAAATACACCCCTCACCACACCCACAGTTCAGTTTTACAAACTTTGCCTCCTATGGAGGTGGTGAAGTAAGTTTGTGCTAAGATTTTTACGTCCCAGCATTTTGAAGCCCGATTCCTTTTAGAGTGCAATGAATGTCAGAGGGACGTGAAGGGAGTATCACCTATTGAATGCAATGTTTTTCCTCACGGGAGATCTATTTCATAGGTTCTCTGTTATCAGTTGTAGAGATTCATCTCCTACCTCCCTTTTCAGATCGACAATATACTCTCTTATTCCATTATCTCTACTGATAACCGTTTCAGTACTGGTTTGGCTATCTGCTATATGTGGATGGGTGTCTTTTTTGGTAAGTATGTTTTCATTTCTTAAGACACTCTCAGCTATGGTTTGGCACTTTATGTATTTATATAAAGTTCTAAATATATGTATTGTACTTATATTTGCCATGATTCAGGTTTTCAGTATATTTCCTTTTGCAGACTGTCAGTTTCATATCTGGGAAATGCATTTTTTAGGAAAAATGTATTTCTTACCTGGGGTATAGTCTTTTTTTCAATTGACTGTCATTTTAAATTCGCAGGCAGAATTAGGCTCGCGAGGGCGCAAAATGCCAAAGTATATTGCGTCATTTTTGGCGCGAAGTTATGTTCGATGACGCCGAGTCCTTTCAGAAAGTTGCGTCTTCAATGACACAAGTGTGTCATTTCCAGATGTTGTTAGCGCCAAAAAAAAAAATTCTGTTTGTGTTGTGCGTCACACTTGGTGCCAAATATTTTCATTATTTAAAACCCCATTCCTATATGCCTCTTGCCTTTTTTCTCTATCAGGGGGCTATGCTGTTTGTATTTTTGTCCCATTCCTGAACCTGACATATAAGGAAATTGATAATTTCTCCAACATAGGTGTGTCCGGTCCACGGCGTCATCCTTACTTGTGGGATATTCTCTTCCCCAACAGGAAATGGCAAAGAGCCCAGCAAAGCTGGTCACATGATCCCTCCTAGGCTCCGCCTTCCCCAGTCATTCTCTTTGCCGTTGTACAGGCAACATCTCCACGGAGATGGCTTAGAGTTTTTTAGTGTTTAACTGTAGTTTTTATTATTCAATCAAGAGTTTGTTATTTTGAAATAGTGCTGGTATGTACTATTTACTCTGAAACAGAAAAGAGATGAAGATTTCTGTTTGTAAGAGGAAAATGATTTTAGCAACCGTTACTAAAATCGATGGCTGTTCCACACAGGACTGTTGAGAGGAATTAACTTCAGTTGGGGGAACAGTGAGCAGACTTTTGCTGCTTGAGGTATGACACATTCTAACAAGACGATGTAATGCTGGAAGCTGTCATTTTCCCTATGGGATCCGGTAAGCCATTTTTATTACAAAAAGAAAAAAAGGGCTTCACAAGGGCTTTCTAAGACTGTAGACATTTTCTGGGCTAAATCGATTTATATTTTATACTCCATAGCCTTGAGGAATTATTTTAATCTTGGGAATTATGTAAAATAACCGGCAGGCACTGTATTGGACACCTTATTCTCTAGGGGCTTTCCCTAATCATAGGCAGAGTCTCATTTTCGCGCCTGTATTGCGCACTTGTTTTTGAGAAGCATGACATGCAGATGCATGTGTGAGGAGCTCTGATACATAGAAAAGACTTTCTGAAGGCGTCATTTGGTATCGTATTCCCCTTTGGGCTTGGTTGGGTCTCAGCAAAGCAGATACCAGGGACTGTAAAGGGGTTAAATATAAAAACGGCTCTGGTTCCGTTATTTTAAGGGTTAAAGCTTCCAAATTTGGTGTGCAATACTTTTAAGGCTTTAAGACACCGTGGTGAAATTTTGGTGAATTTTGAACAATTCCTTCATACTTTTTCGCAATTGCAGTAATAAAGTGTGTTCAGTTTAAAATTTAAAGTGACAGTAACGGTTTATTTTAAAACGTTTTTTGTACTTTGTTATCAAGTTTTTGCCTGTTTAACATGTCTGAACTACCAGATAGACTGTGTTCTGAATGTGGGGAAGCCAAGGTTCCTTCTCATTTAAATAGATGTGATTTATGTGACACAAAATTTAGAGAAAATGATGCCCAAGATGATTCCTCAAGTGAGGGGAGTAAGCATGGTACTGCATCATCCCCTCCTTCGTCTACACCAGTCTTGCCCACACAGGAGGCCCCTAGTACATCTAGCGCGCCAATACTCCTTACTATGCAACAATTAACGGCTGTAATGGATAATTCTATCAAAAACATTTTAGCCAAAATGCCCACTTATCAGCGAAAGCGCGACTGCTCTGTTTTAGAAAATACTGAAGAGCATGAGGACGCTGATGATATTGGTTCTGAAGGGCCCCTACACCAGTCTGAGGGGGCCAGGGAGGTTTTGTCTGAGGGAGAAATTTCAGATTCAGGGAAAATTTCTCAACAAGCTGAACCTGATGTGATTACATTTAAATTTAAATTGGAACATCTCCGCGCTCTGCTTAAGGAGGTGTTATCCACTCTGGATGATTGTGAGAATTTGGTCATTCCAGAGAAACTATGTAAAATGGACAAGTTCCTAGAGGTCCCGGGGCCCCCCGAAGCTTTTCCTATACCCAAGCGGGTGGTGGACATTGTAAATAAAGAATGGGAAAGGCCCGGTATACCTTTCGTCCCTCCCCCCATATTTAAAAAATTGTTTCCTATGGTCGACCCCAGAAAGGACTTATGGCAGACAGTCCCCAAGGTCGAGGGGGCGGTTTCTACTCTAAACAAACGCACCACTATACCCATAGAAGATAGTTGTGCTTTCAAAGATCCTATGGATAAAAAATTAGAAGGTTTGCTTAAAAAGATGTTTGTTCAGCAAGGTTACCTTCTACAACCAATTTCATGCATTGTTCCTGTCACTACAGCCGCGTGTTTCTGGTTCGATGAGCTAGAAAAGGCAATTAATAATAATTCTTCTTCTTATGAGGAGATTATGGACAGAATTCGTGCTCTCAAATTGGCTAATTCTTTCACCCTAGACGCCACTTTGCAATTGGCTAGGTTAGCGGCGAAAAATTCTGGTTTTGCTATTGTGGCGCGCAGAGCGCTTTGGTTAAAATCTTGGTCAGCGGATGCGTCTTCCAAGAACAAATTGCTTAACATTCCTTTCAAGGGGAAAACGCTGTTTGGCCCTGACTTGAAAGAGATTATCTCTGATATCACTGGGGGCAAGGGCCACGCCCTTCCTCAGGATCGGCCTTTCAAGGCCAAAAATAAACCTAATTTTCGTCCCTTTCGCAGAAACGGACCAGCCCCAAGTGCTACGTCCTCTAAGCAAGAGGGTAATACTTCTCAAGCCAAGCCAGCCTGGAGACCAATGCAAGGCTGGAACAAAGGAAAGCAGGCCAAGAAACCTGCCACTGCTACCAAGACAGCATGAAATGTTGGCCCCCGATCCGGGACCGGATCTGGTGGGGGGCAGACTCTCTCTCTTCGCTCAGGCTTGGGCAAGAGATGTTCTGGATCCTTGGGCGCTAGAAATAGTCTCCCAAGGTTATCTTCTGGAATTCAAGGGGCTTCCCCCAAGGGGGAGGTTCCACAGGTCTCAGTTGTCTTCAGACCACATAAAAAGACAGGCATTCTTACGTTGTGTAGAAGACCTGTTAAAAATGGGAGTGATTCATCCTGTTCCATTAGGAGAACAAGGGATGGGGTTCTACTCCAATCTGTTCATAGTTCCCAAAAAAGAGGGAACGTTCAGACCAATCTTAGATCTCAAGATCTTAAACAAGTTTCTCAAGGTTCCATCGTTCAAGATGGAAACCATTCGAACAATTCTTCCTTCCATCCAGGAAGGTCAATTCATGACCACGGTGGATTTAAAGGATGCGTATCTACATATTCCTATCCACAAGGAACATCATCGGTTCCTAAGGTTCGCATTCTTGGACAAGCATTACCAGTTCGTGGCGCTTCCTTTCGGATTAGCCACTGCTCCAAGGATTTTCACAAAGGTACTAGGGTCCCTTCTAGCTGTGCTAAGACCAAGGGGCATTGCTGTAGTACCTTACTTGGACGACATTCTGATTCAAGCGTCGTCCCTTCCTCAAGCAAAGGCTCACACGGACATCGTCCTGGCCTTTCTCAGATCTCACGGATGGAAAGTGAACGTGGAAAAGAGTTCTCTATCTCCGTCAACAAGGGTTCCCTTCTTGGGAACAATAATAGACTCCTTAGAAATGAGGATTTTTCTGACAGAGGCCAGAAAAACAAAACTTCTAGACTCTTGTCGGATACTTCATTCCGTTCCTCTTCCTTCCATAGCGCAGTGCATGGAAGTGATAGGTTTGATGGTAGCGGCAATGGACATAGTTCCTTTTGCGCGCATTCATCTAAGACCATTACAACTGTGCATGCTCAGTCAGTGGAATGGGGACTATACAAACTTGTCTCCGAGGATACAAGTAAATCAGAGGACCAGAGACTCACTCCGTTGGTGGCTGTCCCTGGACAACCTGTCACAAGGGATGACCTTCCGCAGACCAGAGTGGGTCATTGTCACGACCGACGCCAGTCTGATGGGCTGGGGCGCGGTCTGGGGATCCCTGAAAGCTCAGGGTCTTTGGTCTCGGGAAGAATCTCTTCTACCGATAAATATTCTGGAACTGAGAGCGATATTCAATGCTCTCAAGGCTTGGCCTCAGCTAGCGAGGGCCAAGTTCATACGGTTTCAATCAGACAACATGACAACTGTTGCGTACATCAACCATCAGGGGGGAACAAGGAGTTCCCTGGCGATGGAAGAAGTGACCAAAATCATTCTATGGGCGGAGTCTCACTCCTGCCACCTGTCTGCTATCCACATCCCAGGAGTGGAAAATTGGGAAGCGGATTTTCTGAGTCGTCAGACATTGCATCCGGGGGAGTGGGAACTCCATCCAGAAATCTTTGCCCAAGTCACTCAACTGTGGGGCATTCCAGACATGGATCTGATGGCCTCTCGTCAGAACTTCAAAGTTCCTTGCTACGGGTCCAGATCCAGGGATCCCAAGGCGGCTCTAGTGGATGCACTAGTAGCACCTTGGACCTTCAAACTAGCTTATGTATTCCCGCCGTTTCCTCTCATCCCCAGGCTGGTAGCCAGGATCAATCAGGAAAGGGCGTCGGTGATCTTGATAGCTCCTGCGTGGCCACGCAGGACTTGGTATGCAGATCTGGTGAATATGTCATCGGCTCCACCATGGAAGCTACCTTTGAGACGAGACCTTCTTGTTCAAGGTCCGTTCGAACATCCGAATCTGGTCTCACTCCAGCTGACTGCTTGGAGATTGAACGCTTGATCTTATCGAAGCGAGGGTTCTCAGATTCTGTTATCGATACTCTTGTTCAGGCCAGAAAGCCTGTAACTAGAAAGATTTACCACAAAATTTGGAAAAAATATATCTGTTGGTGTGAATCTAAAGGATTCCCTTGGGACAAGGTTAAGATTCCTAAGATTCTATCCTTCCTTCAAGAAGGATTGGAAAAAGGATTATCTGCAAGTTCCCTGAAGGGACAGATTTCTGCCTTGTCTGTGTTACTTCACAAAAAGCTGGCAGCTGTGCCAGATGTTCAAGCCTTTGTTCAGGCTCTGGTTAGAATCAAGCCTGTTTACAAACCTTTGACTCCTCCTTGGAGTCTCAACTTAGTTCTTTCAGTTCTTCAGGGGGTTCCGTTTGAACCCTTACATTCCGTTGATATTAAGTTATTATCTTGGAAAGTTTTGTTTTTGGTTGCAATTTCTTCTGCTAGAAGAGTTTCAGAATTATCTGCTCTGCAGTGTTCTCCTCCTTATCTGGTGTTCCATGCAGATAAGGTGGTTTTACGTACTAAACCTGGTTTTCTTCCAAAAGTTGTTTCTAACAAAAACATTAACCAGGAGATTATCGTACCTTCTCTGTGTCCGAAACCAGTTTCGAAGAAGGAACGTTTGTTGCACAATTTGGATGTTGTTCGCGCTCTAAAATTCTATTTAGATGCTACAAAGGATTTTAGACAAACATCTTCCTTGTTTGTTGTTTATTCCGGTAAAAGGAGAGGTCAAAAAGCAACTTCCACCTCTCTCTCTTTTTGGATTAAAAGCATCATCAGATTGGCTTACGAGACTGCCGGACGGCAGCCTCCTGAAAGAATCACAGCTCATTCCACTAGGGCTGTGGCTTCCACATGGGCCTTCAAGAACGAGGCTTCTGTTGATCAGATATGTAAGGCAGCGACTTGGTCTTCACTGCACACTTTTACTAAATTTTACAAATTTGATACTTTTGCTTCTTCTGAGGCTATTTTTGGGAGAAAGGTTTTGCAAGCCGTGGTGCCTTCCATCTAGGTGACCTGATTTGCTCCCTCCCATCATCCGTGTCCTAAAGCTTTGGTATTGGTTCCCACAAGTAAGGATGACGCCGTGGACCGGACACACCTATGTTGGAGAAAACAGAATTTATGTTTACCTGATAAATTACTTTCTCCAACGGTGTGTCCGGTCCACGGCCCGCCCTGGTTTTTTAATCAGGTCTGATAATTTATTTTCTTTAACTACAGTCACCACGGTATCATATGGTTTCTCCTATGCAAATATTCCTCCTTAACGTCGGTCGAATGACTGGGGTAGGCGGAGCCTAGGAGGGATCATGTGACCAGCTTTGCTGGGCTCTTTGCCATTTCCTGTTGGGGAAGAGAATATCCCACAAGTAAGGATGACGCCGTGGACCGGACACACCGTTGGAGAAAGTAATTTATCAGGTAAACATAAATTCTGTTTTTCATCTTACTCATTTACTGTACCCACACATATTATATACCGTTTTTCTCGCCATTAAATGGACTTTCTAAAGATACCATTATTTTCATCATATCTTATAATTTACTATAAAAAAAATTATAAAATATGAGGAAAAAATTGAAAAAAACACACTTTTTCTAACTTTGACCCCCAAAATCTGTTACACATCTACAACCACCAAAAAACACCCGTGCTAAATAGTTTCTAAATTTTGTCCTGAGTTTAGAAATACCCAATGTTTACATCTTCTTTGCTTTTTTTGTAAGTTATAGGGCCATAAATACAAGTAGCACTTTGCTATTTCCAAACCATTATTTTTCAAAATTAGCGCTAGTTACATTAGAACACTAATATCTTTCAGGAATCTCTGAATATCCATTGACATGTATATAATTTTTTTTAGTAGACATCCCAAAGTATTGATCTAGGCCCATTTTGGTATATTTCATGCCACCATTTCACCGCCAAATGCGATTAAATACAAAAAATCGTTTTTTACAAATTTTTTCACAAACTTTTGGTTTCTCACTGAAATTATTTACAAACAGCTTGTGCAATTATGGCTTAAATGGTTGTAAATTCTTCTCTGGGATCCCCTTTGTTCAGAAATAGCAGACATATATGGCTTTGGCGTTGCTTTTTAGTAATTAGAAGGCTGCTAAATGCCACTGCGCACTACACGTGTATTATGCCCAGCAGTGAAGGGGTTAATTATGGAGCATGTAGGGAGCTTCTAGGGTTAATTTTAGCTTTAGTGTAGTGTAGTAGACAACCCCAAGTATTGATCTAGGCCCATTTTGGTATATTTCATGCCACCATTTCACCGCCAAATGCGATCAAATTAAAAAAAACGTTAAATTTTTCACAATTTTAGGTTTCTCACTGAAATCATTTACAAACAGCTTGTGCAATTATGGCACAAATGGTTGTAAATGCTTCTCTGGGATCCCCTTTGTTCAGAAATAGCAGACATATATGGCTTTGGCGTTGCTTTTTGGTAATTAGAAGGCCGCCAAATGCTGCTGCATTTCACACGTGTATTATGGCTAGCAGTGAAGGGGTTAATTATGTAGCTTGTAGGGAGCTTGCAGGGTTAATTTTAGCTTTAGTGTAGAGCTCAGCCTCCCACCTGAAACATGAGACCCCCTGATCCCTCCCAAACAGCTCTCTTCCCTCCCCCACCCCCCAATTGTCCCCGCCATCTTAAGTACTGGCAGAAACTCTGCCAGTACTAAAATAAAAGCTATATTTGGGGTTTTTTTGTGTTTTTTTTAGCATATTTACATATGCTGCTGTGTAGGATCCCCCCTTAGCCCCCAGCCTTACTGATCCCCCACCAAAGAGCTCTCTAACCCTCCCCCTCTGCCTTAATGGGCGCCATCTTGGGTACTGGCAGCTGTCTGCCAGTACCCAGTTTAGTGAAAAAAAATGTGCCTTTTTTTAAAAAAAAAAAACCCTTTTCTGCAGTGTAGCTTCCCCCCCCCCCCCCAGATCAACCCCCCACCCCTTCCACATCTCTTAGCTGTTATTTACAGCTTTCAAAAAGTTATTTTTATGTAGTTTTTAAACTTTATTTTTCTGTAGTGTAGCGGTTCCCTCCCGCTCCCGCCCCGTGCACGCACCCGCCCGCCCGCCGCCCCCCGTGCACGCGCGCGCTCCCGTGCGCGCTCCCGCCCCCGATCCCGCCCCCCTCCACTCCACTGGGCACATCGATGGCCGCCCACCCGCCTCCCAGACTTGCTCCCACCCACCAACGATACCGGCCACCGATGTCCGGTGCAGAGAGGGCCACAGAGTGGCTCTCTCTGCATCGGATGGCCAAGGGGGGTTATTGCAGGATGCCTCCATATCGAGGCATCACTGCAATAACCGGAAAGCAGCTGGAAGCGAGCAGGATCGCTTCCAGCTGCTTTCCAGACCAAGGACGTACGCCACACGTCCTCGGTCATTAACTGTATTTTTTTTGAGGACGTGTGGCGTACGTCCTTGGTCCTTAAGGGGTTAAAGAAATGGTTTTGTATAAGAACCCTCACATATGTATTTTTCATATGTGTTCCTTCTTAAAGCTGCAATATGGTCAGCCTATTAATAGTACATTGCCAGTTGCTGTTCCTTCAACATCTAATGTACAAGATATACCTGTGAATTTAAAAGAATTTATTACTGATTCTATTCAGAGGCCTTTGTCTGCCATCCCGCCTTCTAATAAACGTAAAAGGTCTTTTAAAAACTTCTCATAAGTTGATGAAATTTCAAATGACCGACAACATACTGAATTATCCTCCTCTGATGAGGATCTATCTGATTCAGAAGATCCTTCCTCAGATATTGACACTGACAAATCTACTTATTTATTTAAAATGGAGTATATTCGTTCTTTGTTAAAAGAAGTGTTGATTACATTGGATATTGAGGAATCTAGTCCTCTTGATATTAAAACTAGTAAACGTTTAAATTCTGTTTATAAACCTCCTGTGGTTACTCCAGAGGTTTTTCCAGTTCCTGGTGCTATTTCTGATATGATTGCTAAGGAATGGAATAGGCCTGGTACTTCTTTTATTCCTTCTTCAAGGTTTAGAAAATTGTATCCTTTGCCAGCAGTTACATTGGAGTTTTGGGGGAAAATCCCCAAAGTTGATGGGGCTATCTATCTCTAGTCTTGCTAAACGTACTACTATTCCTATGGAAGATAGTACTTCTTTTAAAGATCCTTTAGATAGGAAACTTTAAATCTTATCTAAGGAAAGCCTATTTATATTCGGGTCATCTTCTCAGGCCTGCAATTTCTTTGGCTGATGTTGCAGCTGCATCAACTTTTTGGTTGGAAAATTTAGTGCAACAAGAATTGGATTCTGATTTGTCTAGCATTGTTCGCTTGCTTCAACATGCTAATCATTTTATTTGTGATGCCATTTTTGATATCATCAAAATCGATGTTAAATCTATGTCTTTAGCTATTTTAGCTAGAAGAGCTTTGTGGCTTAAATCTTGGAATGCTGATATGACTTCTAAGTCCAGATTGCTATCTCTTTCTTTCCAAGGTAATAAGTTATTTGGCTCTCAGTTGGATTCTGTTATTTCAACTGTCACTGGGGGAAGGGAGTTGTTTTGCATCAGGATAAAAGAACTAAGGGTAAATCTAAAGCTTCTAACCGTTTTCGTTCCTTTCGACAGAATAAGGAACAGAACTTAATCCTTCCCCCAAGGAATCTGTTTCCAATTGGAAATCTTCTTCAAATTGGAATAAATCCAAGCCATTTAAGAAACCAAAGCCAGCCCCCAAGTCCGCATGAAGTTGCGGCCCTCATTCCAGCTCAGCTGGTAGAGGGCAGATTAAGATTTTTCAAGGATGTTTGGACAAATTCTGTCCAAAATCAATGGATTCTGAGTATTTTCTCTCAGGGGTACCGATTAGGATTAAGACCTCCTGTGAGAAGATATTTTCTCTCACGCATCCCAGCAAATCCAGTAAAGGCTCAGGCTTTCCTGAAGTGTGTTTCAGACCTGGAGTTTTCAGGGGTTATCATGCCAGTTCTGTTTCAGGAACAGGGTCTGGGGTTTTATTCAAATCTATTCATTGTCCCAAAGAAAGAAAATTCATTCAGACCAGTTCTGGATCTGAAAATTTTGAATCGTTATGTAAGAGTACCAACTTTCAAAATGGTGACTATAAGGACTATTCTGCCTTTTGTTCAGGCAGGGCATTATATGTCCACAATAGACTTACAGGATGCATATCATCATATTCAGATTCATCCAGATCATTATCAGTTTCTGAGATTCTCTTTTCTAGACAAGCATTACCAATTTGTCGCTCTTCCTTTTGGCCTAGCGACCGCTCCAAGAATCTTTTCAAAGGTTCTAGGTGCCCTACTCTCTATAATCAGAGAGCGCGGTATTGCAGTGTTTCCTTATTTGGACGATATCTAAGTACTAGCTCAGTCTTTACGTTCTGCAGAATCTCACATGAATTAACTAGTGTTGTTTCTTCGAAAACGTGGTTGGAGGATCAATTTACCAAAAAGTTATTTGATTCCTCAGACAAGGGTCACATTTTTAATTTTCCCGATAGATTCAGTGTCCATGACTCTGCTGTAACAGACAAGAGACGTTTAAAATTGGTTGCAGCCTGTCGGAACCTTCAGTCTCAGTCATTCCCTTCAGTAGCTATGTGCATGGAGGTTTTAGGTCTCATGACTGCAGCATCGGAACGCGATCCACTTTGCTCATTTTCATATGAGACCTCTCCAGCTTTGTATGCTGAACCAATGGTGCAACAATTATACAAGGATATCACAATTAATATCCTTAAATCCCAATGTTCGACTATCTCTGACTTGGTGGTTAGATCACCATCGTATAGTTCTAGGCCTCTTTTGTTCTTCCAACCTGGACTGTGATCACAACAGATGCGAGTCTTTCAGGTTGGGGAGATGTTTGGGTATCTCTGACAGCACAAGGGGTTTGGAAATCTCAAGAGGCGAGATTACCAATCAATATTTCTTTCATGTAATTAGCAAGAGTCCATGAGCTAGTGACGTATGGGATATACATTCCTACCAGGAGGGGCAAAGTTTCCCAAACCTCAAAATGCCTACAAATACACCCCTCACCACACCCACAATTCAGTTTTTACAAACTTTGCCTCCGATGGAGGTGGTGAAGTAAGTTTGTGCTAGATTCTACGTTGATATGCGCTCCGCAGCAAGTTGGAGCCCGGTTTTCCTCTCAGCGTGCAGTGAATGTCAGAGGGATGTGAGGAGAGTATTGCCTATTTGAATGCAGTGATCTCCTTCTAAGGGATCTATTTCATAGGTTCTCTGTTATCGGTCGTAGAGATTCATCTCTTACCTCCCTTTTCAGATCGACGATATACTCTTATATATACCATTACCTCTGCTGATTCTCGTTTCAGTACTGGTTTGGCTATCTGCTATATGTAGATGAGTGTCCTGGGGTAAGTAAGTCTTATTTTCTGTGACACTCCAAGCTATGGTTGGGCACTTTGTTTATAAAGTTCTAAATATATGTATTCAAACATTTATTTGCCTTGACTCAGAATGTTCAACTTTCCTTATTTTCAGACAGTCAGTTTCATATTTGGGATAATGCATTTTGATTTGACCATTTTTTCTTACCTTAAAATTTGACTTTTTCCCTGTGGGCTGTTAGGCTCGCGGGGGCTGAAAATGCTTCATTTTATTGCGTCATTCTTGGCGCGGACTTTTTTGGCGCAAAAATTCTATTTCCGTTTCCGGCGTCATACGTGTCGCCGGAAGTTGCGTCATTCTTTGACGTTATTTCGCGCCAAAGATGTCGGCGTTCCGGATGTGGCGTCATTTTTGGCGCCAAAAAGCATTTAGGCGCCAAATAATGTGGGCGTCTTATTTGGCGCGAAAAAATATGGGCGTCACTTTTGTCTCCACATTATTTAAGTCTCATTTTTTATTGCTTCTGGTTGCTAGAAGCTTGTTCTTTGGCATTCTTTCCCATTCCTGAAACTGTCATTTAAGGAATTTGATCAATTTTGCTTTATATGTTGTTTTTTCTCTTACATATTGCAAGATGTCTCACGTTGCATCTGAGCCAGAAGATACTACAGGAAAATCGCTGTCAAGTGCTGAATCTACCAAAGCTAAGTGTATCTGCTGTAAACTTTTGGTAGCTATTTCTCCAGCTGTTGTTTGTATTGATTGTCATGACAAACTTGTTAAAGCAGATAATATTTCCTTTAGTAAAGTACCATTGCCTGTTGCAGTTCCCTCAACATCTAAGGTGCAGAATGTTCCTGATAATATAAGAGATTTTGTTTCTGAATCCATAAAGAAGGCTATGTCTGTTATTTCTCCTTCTAGTAAACGTAAAAAATCTTTTAAAACTTCTCTCCCTACAGATGAATTTTTAAATGAACATCATCATTCTGATTCTGATGACTCCTCTGGTTCAGAGGATTCTGTCTCTGAGGTTGATGCTGATAAATCTTCATATTTATTTAAAATGGAATTTATTCGTTCTTTACTTAAAGAAGTTCTAATTGCTTTAGAAATAGAGGATTCTGGTCCTCTTGATACTAATTCTAAACGTTTAGATAAGGTATTTAAAGCTCCTGTGGTTATTCCAGAAGTATTTCCTGTTCCTAATGCTATTTCTGCAGTAATTTCCAAAGAATGGGATAATTTGGGTAATTCATTTACTCCTTCTAAACGTTTTAAGCAATTATATCCTGTGCCGTCTGACAGATTAGAATTTTGGGACAAGATCCCTAAAGTTGATGGGGCTATTTCTACCCTTGCTAAACGTACTACTATTCCTACGTCAGATGGTACTTCGTTTAAGGATCCTCTAGATAGGAAAATTGAGTCCTTTCTAAGAAAAGCTTATCTGTGTTCAGGTAATCTTCTTAGACCTGCTATATCTTTGGCTGATGTTGCTGCAGCTTCAACTTTTTGGTTGGAAACTTTAGCGCAACAAGTAACACATCGTGATTCTCATGATATTATTATTCTTCTTCAGCATGCTAATAATTTTATCTGTGATGCCATTTTTTGATATTATCAGAGTTGATGTCAGGTTTATGTCTCTAGCTATTTTAGCTAGAAGAGCTTTATGGCTTAAAACTTGGAATGCTGATATGGCTTCTAAATCAACTTTACTTTCCATTTCTTTCCAGGGTAACAAATTATTTGGTTCTCAGTTGGATTCCATTATTTCAACTGTTACTGGTGGGAAAGGAACTTTTTTACCACAGGATAAAAAATCTAAAGGTAAAAACAGGGCTAATAATCGTTTTCGTTCCTTTCGTTTCAACAAAGAACAAAAGCCTGATCCTTCATCCTCAGGAGCAGTTTCAGTTTGGAGACCATCTCCAGTCTGGAATAAATCCAAGCCAGCTAGAAAGGCAAAGCCTGCTTCTAAGTCCACATGAAGGTGCGGCCCTCATTCCAGCTCAGCTGGTAGGGGGCAGGTTACGTTTTTTCAAGGAAATTTGGATCAATTCTGTTCACAATCTTTGGATTCAGAGCATTGTTTCAGAAGGGTACAGAATTGGTTTCAAGTTGAGACCTCCTGCAAAGAGATTTTTTCTTTCCCGTGTCCCAGTAAATCCAGTAAAAGCTCAAGCATTTCTGAAATGTGTTTCAGATCTAGAGTTGACTGGAGTAATTATGCCAGTTCCAGTTCCGGAACAGGGGATGGGGTTTTATTCAAATCTCTTCATTGTACCAAAGAAGGAGAATTCTTTCAGACCAGTTCTGGATCTAAAAATATTGAATCGTTATGTAAGGATACCAACATTCAAGATGGTAACTGTAAGGACTATCTTACCTTTTGTTCAGCAAGGGAATTATATGTCCACGATAGATTTACAGGATGCATATCTGCATATTCCGATTCATCCAGATCATTATCAGTTCCTGAGATTCTCGTTTCTGGACAAGCATTACCAATTTGTGGCTCTGCCGTTTGGCCTAGCTACAGCTCCAAGAATTTTTACAAAGGTTCTCGGTGCCCTGCTGTCTGTAATCAGAGAACAGGGTATTGTGGTATTTCCTTATTTGGACGATATCTTGGTACTTGCTCAGTCTTTACATTTAGCAGAATCTCATACGAATCGACTTGTGTTGTTTCTTCAAGATCATGGTTGGAGGATCAATTTACCAAAAAGTTCTTTGATTCCTCAGACAAGGGTAACCTTTCTGGGTTTCCAGATGGATTCAGTGTCCATGACTCTGTCTTTAACAGACAAGAGACGTCTAAAGTTGATTACAGCTTGTCGAAACCTTCAGTCACAATCATTCCCTTCGGTAGCCTTATGCATGGAAATTCTAGGTCTTATGACTGCTGCATCGGACGCGATCCCCTTTGCTCGTTTTCACATGCGACCTCTTCAGCTCTGTATGCTGAAGCAATGGTGCAAGGATTACACGAAGATATCTCAATTAATATCTTTAAAACCGATTGTTCGACACTCTCTAACATGGTGGACAGATCACCATCGTTTAATTCAGGGGGCTTCTTTTGTGCTTCCGACCTGGACTGTAATTTCAACAGATGCAAGTCTCACAGGTTGGGGAGCTGTGTGGGGATCTCTGACGGCACAAGGAGTTTGGGAATCTCAGGAGGTGAGATTACCGATCAATATTTTGGAACTCCGTGCAATTTTCAGAGCTCTTCAGTTTTGGCCTCTTCTGAAGAGAGAATCGTTCATTTGTTTTCAGACAGACAATGTCACAACTGTGGCATACATCAATCATCAAGGAGGGACTCACAGTCCTCTGGCTATGAAAGAAGTATCTCGAATCTTGGTTTGGGCGGAATCCAGCTCCTGTCTAATCTCTGCGGTTCATATCCCAGGTGTAGACAATTGGGAAGCGGATTATCTCAGTCGCCAAACGTTGCATCCGGGCGAATGGTCTCTTCACCCAGAGGTATTTCTTCAGATTGTTCAAATGTGGGAACTTCCAGAAATAGATCTGATGGCGTCCCATCTAAACAAGAAACTTCCCAGGTATCTGTCCAGATCCCGGGATCCTCAGGCGGAGGCAGTGGATGCATTATCACTTCCTTGGAAGTATCATCCTGCCTATATCTTTCCGCCTCTAGTTCTTCTTCCAAGAGTAATCTCCAAGATTCTGAAGGAATGCTCGTTTGTTCTGCTGGTAGCTCCGGCATGGCCTCACAGGTTTTGGTATGCGGATCTTGTCCGGATGGCCTCTTGCCAACCGTGGACTCTTCCGTTAAGACCAGACCTTCTGTCACAAGGCCCTTTTTTCCATCAGGATCTGAAATCCTTAAATTTAAAGGTATGGAGATTGAACGCTTGATTCTTGGTCAAAGAGGTTTCTCTGACTCCGTGATTAATACTATGTT
Source organism: Bombina bombina (assembly GCF_027579735.1). NCBI lineage: Eukaryota > Metazoa > Chordata > Amphibia > Anura > Bombinatoridae > Bombina > Bombina bombina. The sequence goes on along the minus strand of NC_069506.1, from coordinate 300,073,636 downwards.
ACAGGCTCGTAAATCTGTATCTCGAGAGATATATTATAGAGTCTGGAAGACTTATATTTCTTGGTGTCTTTCTCATCATTTTTCTTGGCATTCTTTTAGAATACCGAGAATTTTACAGTTTCTTCAGGATGGTTTAGATAAGGGTTTGTCCGCAAGTTCTTTGAAAGGACAAATCTCTGCTCTTTCTGTTCTTTTTCACAGAAAGATTGCTATTCTTCCTGATATTCATTGTTTTGTACAAGCTTTGGTTCGTATAAAACCTGTCATTAAGTCAATTTCTCCTCCTTGGAGTTTGAATTTGGTTCTGGGAGCTCTTCAAGCTCCTCCGTTTGAACCTATGCATTCATTGGACATTAAATTACTTTCTTGGAAAGTTTTGTTCCTTTTGGCCATCTCTTCTGCTAGAAGAGTTTCTGAATTATCTGCTCTTTCTTGTGAGTCTCCTTTTCTGATTTTTCATCAGGATAAGGCGGTGTTGCGAACTTCTTTTGAATTTTTACCTAAAGTTGTGAATTCCAACAACATTAGTAGAGAAATTGTGGTTCCTTCATTATGTCCTAATCCTAAGAATTCTAAGGAGAAATCGTTGCATTCTTTGGATGTTGTTAGAGCTTTGAAATATTATGTTGAAGCTACGAAATCTTTCCGTAAGACTTCTAGTCTATTTGTTATCTTTTCCGGTTCTAGGAAAGGCCAGAAAGCTTCTGCCATTTCTTTGGCATCTTGGTTGAAATCTTTAATTCATCTTGCCTATGTTGAGTCGGGTAAAATTCCGCCTCAGAGAATTACAGCTCATTCTACTAGGTCAGTATCTACTTCCTGGGCGTTTAGGAATGAAGCTTCGGTTGACCAGATCTGCAAAGCAGCAACTTGGTCCTCTTTGCATACTTTTGCTAAATTCTACCATTTTGATGTATTTTCTTCTTCTGAAGCAGTTTTTGGTAGAAAAGTACTTCAGGCAGCGGTTTCAGTTTGAATCTTCTGCTTATGTTTTTCGTTAAACTTTATTTTGGGTGTGGATTATTTTCAGCAGGAATTGGCTGTCTTTATTTTATCCCTCCCTCTCTAGTGACTCTTGTGTGGAAAGATCCACATCTTGGGTAGTCATTATCCCATACGTCACTAGCTCATGGACTCTTGCTAATTACATGAAAGAAAACATAATTTATGTAAGAACTTACCTGATAAATTCATTTCTTTCATATTAGCAAGAGTCCATGAGGCCCGCCCTTTTTTTGTGGTGGTTATGATTTTGTATAAAGCACAATTATTCCAATTCCTTATTTTATATGCTTTCGCACTTTTTTATCACCCCACTTCTTGGCTATTCGTTAAACTGAATTGTGGGTGTGGTGAGGGGTGTATTTGTAGGCATTTTGAGGTTTGGGAAACTTTGCCCCTCCTGGTAGGAATGTATATCCCATACGTCACTAGCTCATGGACTCTTGCTAATATGAAAGAAATGAATTTATCAGGTAAGTTCTTACATAAATTATGTTTTTGGAACTCCGTGCGATTTTCAGGGCTCTTCAGATTTGGCCTCTGTTGAAGAGAGAACCTTTCATTTGTTTTCAGACAGACATTATCACAACTGTGGCATATGTCAATCATCTTGCTTGGGCGGAATCCAGCTCCTGTCCTAATTTCTGCGGTTCATATCCCAGGTATAGACAATTGGGAAGCAGATTATCTCCGCCATCAGACTCTACATCCTGGTGAGTGGTCCCTCCATCCAGATGTGTTTTCTCAGGTTGTTCAGATGTGGGGTCTTCCAGAAATAGATCTGATGGCTCCTCATCTAAACAAGAATCTTCCCAGGTACCTGTCCAGATCCAGGGATCTTAAGGCGGAAGCAATGGATGCATTGACACTTCCTTGGTGTTATCAACCTGCTTATATTTTCCAGCCTTTAGTTCTTCTTCCAAGAGTGATCTCCAAAATCATCATGGAGCAATCGTTTGTGCTGCTGGTGGCTCCAGCATGGCCTCACAGGTTTTGGTATGCGGATCTTGTTCTGATGTCCAGTTGCCAACCTTGGCCACTTCCATTAAGACCTTCTGTCTCAAGGTCAGTTTTTCCATCAGGATCTCAAATCATTAAATTTGAAGGTATGGAAATTGAACGCTTAGTGCTTAGTCATAGAGGTTTCTTTGACTCAGTGATTAATACTATGTTACAGGCTCGTAACTCTGTTTCTAGAAATATTTATTATCGAGTTTGGAAGACTTACATTTCATGGTGTTCCTCTCATTTAGAATTCCTAGAATTTTACAGTTTCTTCAGGATGGTTTGGATAAGGGTTTGTCTGCAAGTTCCTTGAAGGGACAAATCTCTGCTATTTCTGTTTTATTTCACAGAAAGATTGCTAAGCTTCCTGATATTCACTGTTTTGTTCAGGCTTTGGTTCGTATCAAGCCTGTCATTAAATCAATCTCTCCTCCTTGGAGTCTTAATTTGGTTTTGAAGGCTTTACAGGCTCCTCCATTTGAGCCTATGCATTCTTTGGACATTAAACTACTTTCTTGGAAAGTGCTGTTTCTTTTGGCCATCTCTTCTACTAGAAGAGTTTCTGAATTATCTGCTCTCTTGTGAATCTCCTTTACTGATTTTTCATCAGGATAAGGCAGTTTTGCGGACTTCATTTAAATTCTTACCTAAGGTTGTGAATTCTAACAACATTAATAGAGAAATTGTTGTCCCTTGCTTGTGTCCTAATCCTAAGAATTTTTTTGAGAGAGCTTTACATTCTTTGGATGTGTTGAGAGGTCTGAAATATTATGTTGAAGCTACTAAGTATTTCAGGAAGACTTCTAGTCTATTTGTTATCTTTTCTGGTCCTAAGAAAGGTCGGAAGGGTTCTGTCGTTTCCTTGGCATCGTGGTTAAAGTTTTTGCTTCTTCAAGCTTATTTGGAGTCGGGTAAAGCCCCACCTCAGAGAATTACAGCTCATTCTACTAGATCAGTCTCCACTTCATGGGCTTTTAGGAATGAAGCTTCAGTCGATCAAATTTGAAAAGCAACAACTTGGTCTTCTTTGCATACATTTACTAAATTCTACCGTTTTGATGCATTTGATTCTTCAGAAGCAGTATATGGAAGAAAAGTTCTTCAGGGGGCTGTTTCAGTTTGATTCTTCTGCTTATGTTTTAAGATTTTTTCCTTTTCATTTATGAGAATAAACTTATATTTTGGGTTGTAGATTAATTTTCTACAGCAAAAAATGGCTGTTTTTATTTTATCCCTCCCTCTCTAGTGACTCTTGCATAGAGTTCCACATCTATCCCATACGTCACTAGCTCATGGACTCTTGCCAATTACATTTAAGAAAACATAATTTATGTAAGAACTTACCTGATAAATTAATTTAAAAAGTCCATGAGGCCCACCCATTTTATAGTGGTTATGATTTTTTTGTATAAAGCACAATTATTTCCAAATTCCTTTGTTGATGCTTTTTACACCTTTCTTTATCACCCCACTACTTGGCTATTCATTAAACTGAATTGTAAGTGTGGTGAGGGGTGTATTTATAGGCATTTTGAGGTTTGGGAAACTTTGCCCCTCCTGGTAGGATTGTATATCCCATATGTCACTAGCTCATGGACTCTTGCCAATATGAAAGAAATGAATTTATCAGGTAAGTTCTTACATAAATGATGTTTTATGCTTACTAGATAAATGTCTTTCCTTTCTGGCAGGGAGAGTCCACAACCCCGCCCGTAATTTATTTTTTGTTGGGCAGCTCCCTTTTTTATATTATTTCTTCTGGCACCTTTATACCCTGATGTTTCTCCTACTTTTCCTTGTTCCCTCTGCAGAATTACTGGGGGATAGGGGAAGTGGGAGGGATATTTAAGCCTATGGCTGGGGTGTCTTTGCCTCCTCCTGGTGGCCAGGTGTTGTATTTCCTTACAGTAAGGAATGAAGTCATGGACTTTCCCTGCCAGGAAGGAAAGGAATTTATCTGGTAAACATAAATTATGTTTTTGTAGATTAAAAAAAATGATTGTGTCCTATGTCCTAACGGTCTGTTTTAAGTGAAAACACTAACTGTCCATTAAATATTAGAAGTGATTTTTCCCATTTTAGTTTTGCTCTAGTTTAATGTTAACTATTTTTGAGGTACAACATTAACTCAGTCTGTAGTCAATATGTTCTGACTGTATCTCTGTATTAAGAAGCCTGTTAAAATAAACCACAGATTTTCTTGTACCAAGACTGTAATCATTACAACGCAAAAATAAGTGATCATTTGAATAAACCTTTATGCAAAAAAAACAACAAAATCTGCATATTTTTCTGCATGAGCCCTGCTTTTGAATGTTTTGTTAATAATCTGTCTTAAGCATTGCTGTAGCAGTTTCTGATACTATAGAAACAAGAGCATGTGTATTCTGCTATTAATTTTAGCTATCATAACAAATATGTGTTGATGCCAGTGGAGCTTAATTGTAAAGTGAGTTGTTGTTTTTTTTAAGTGATTAAAAAATAATTATAATAAATTTTTATTAAGTTTTTGTTTTTTTATAAATAGAATTGGGTGCACAAATGAAATCCTAAAACCAGTAGATACTATAATATATATATATATATATATATATATATATATACAATGCATTTGTACCACACACCCTAGTACATAGGCCAGATACACAGACACATCTTGTTTGATTACTAAATCCTTAAACATTTACTCTCAGTGTTGTGTATGACAAGGACAAAGGCAGAGTATCTCTAATCCTTGATATTTGTTACAATTCATCTACCCATAATTTTCAAATCATCTTTGCTCTACAAGGAATAGCTTTAAAACCTGTTATTTAACTTTGAGAACTTGGGTTGGTTACCCTTGCTATTAAACTCTTTTTAAGGTGTTGTCTGGTTGTTTCAATTAATATACAGGCTCCATCACCTCATCAGTCCCAGCAATCTACAGTGGACATGGGTCAATTGCATGAGACCCAAGGTTATACTCAGCATGCCATCCAGGTACAGCATATCCAGGTTACAGAGCCAACGCCAGGGACCCAGGCAACTACTCAGGTAAATACATTTTCAATATATCCAAGTGTTTGTATTATATTAAAGGGACAGTCTACTCCAAAATGTTTATTCTTTAAAAAGATAGACAATCCCTTTATTACTCATTCCCCAGTTTTGCATAACCAACACAGTTATATGCTATTTACCGCTGTGATTACCTTGTATCTAAGCCTCTACAGACTGCTCCCTTATCTCATAAATAACTCCACGGAGTAAGCACAATGTTATCTATATGGCACACTTAAATTATCAATGTCTTTCTGTGAAAAGCTATAAAAATGCCCTGATAGAAAGGCCTGCAGGGGTTTAGAGACGGGCAGAAATTTAGAGGTTTAAAGGTTATAAAGTATATTAATATAACAATGTTGGTCGGGGAAAGCTGGGGAATGGGTAGTAAAGGCATTATCTATTTTTTAACCCCTTCATGCTGGGAGAAAATGTTTAACATTGGAACAAAGTTCCAATGTAAACATTTGCTTGAAAAATGAAACCATGCGATCGTTGATGCAATCGTGTGATTTCAAGGGATCGTATCATGGAAGACTGCCTAGGTTGCTAGTTATGCCCTCCAGTCCGATTCCTGCTTTCATCAAAAGGGGAGGCTGCTGGACGTCGTATAAGGTAGGACGTTCCATGCCGCCCTAACGGCATTGAAGCCCAGCGCCGTTAGGTTGGCATGAAACGTCCTAACAGCTTGAAGTGGTTAAACAAACATTTTGGAGTAGACTGTCCCTTTAAGTAAATTGATTTTCAACAAAGGATGCCAAGAGAATGAGGAAAATTAGATAATTGGAAAGTTGTTTAAAAATTACACCTTTTGGCTTTCATGTCCCTTTGATCACTTGCCTCATTTTGAAAGAGCCAATCCTGCCTTGAGTTTGCAGATGACAATGCTAGCCATGGTCATTATGTTAGTATAACGTGCATTACTTTGCAATTGCTGCTAAAGCCAATTAGGGAAAGACATGTAGCAGGGCTAGCCTAGAAAATCATTTCCAGCTCTGAGAATTGTAAAATCCACAATTCACACAGCTAAAAAATCTAAAAAAATAGATAAAAAGGGGGCAAATAAATAATGAAAGTCCATTCCAGAGTTGTTTTACTACACAGAACTAAACATTATAAAAAATAAAACAAATCTTAAGGTGTTTGCTGTACCTGTAAGTACAAAATATAGTGGTGTTTTTTGTTTTTTAATGAGCTCATCTGTTTTGTGTTGTTAGGTAGGAGGGCAGTCTTTGAGCCCCTCATCACATGATACAGAGCAGGAGGTGAGTGCATCGCAGCTGCAGACACCAACTTCCCAGATGCAGACAAACACAGTGCAGCATGCTTACCTCCCCAGTGGCTACCAGTTCCGTGGCTATCGTAAGTATGGCTCAGGGGGCAATATGCTGGTACAGCTGGTTTGTTAAGAGAACTTTAAAAAAATGTCAAAAGGAAGTTACTGTATTAAGAAAAATACTATCAGTCATTGAAGTATTATTCCACAGACCAGTATTGCTCAAACAGGCACTTTTCAAATCAAAATAAACAGTATTAACTTGAAGGGACACTGTACTGTATAATTACAATTTATGGGTGATGATTTCAGTGAGCAAAAACTGCTATATTAATTGCAAGAGTAAGTCTGAAGAAGGAATTTCCAATGCTTTTAATATTATAGTATCACAAGTCATTGGGAACACATTAAGGAGTATTTTGTTTTTGTTTTTCGAAAATACAATTGCAGACTATAAACAATGTAAATGCAATGCTCGTGTGATATTCCACTATCAGATTAAACTTGGTCAGTAGTCTTCTTATCCCGGCGTCAATCTGAAATGATAGGAAATATCTCAGAGCAGAGAAAGTTTGTAAAATGAGGTAAGCGGTACTCACAGTAGGCAGGGTAGTCTTTAGCGGCAACAGGAAAAAAATCCTGCGTTATGGCAGTTCAGGGATAAACCAATAGAAGGACCGGAAACAAGCAGGAGTCAGCAACAAAGGAAATCCAGGTATATAACAGTTCAGGGATAAACCAATAGAATGGTCAGGCAGACAGAGTTCGGTACCAGTATAGCAATCCAATAGTTCAGGGGTTAAGCAAGCAGAGTAGTCAGACAGGCAGAGTAGAGCAACGTTATGGCTATCCAGCACTTTAGGGGTTAAGCAAGCAGAGTAGTCAGACAGGCAAAGTTCAGTAACTTAATAATAATCCAGCACAAACAGACAATAGCACCCAGGAGCACACATAGTAACACCTATACTTGGGCAGTGATGTAAGGTGAATGGAGTACTTACATAGGCGCATATTGGCGCCAAGGAGGAGACACAGGTGTAATCAGGAGCAGCGTCCAGAAGAGAGAGACAGCATGTGGCGATGACATCATCGCCGCACTTTCTGCACCACCGCCTGCGTCTATGGCAATGGCCATAGCAACAAGTCACCACCGCCACGTCTATGGCAACAGCCATAGCAAGCAGCGGTGCTGCGGTGGTGTGACAGTAAATTAACTGAAAGGTCAAAAAGGCATTGGAAATATGGAGTAAAACTTAGACAAAATACAACCAGTCTTCCAGGCTTATACATGACAAAGCATCTATATACTTACCTAAGTGCAGAGGAAGTCAAGCGAGTAGGGTAAATATAACAAAAGCTATGGACTGATCAGGAATTAAGAGAAAAGAATTTACAGTGTCCAATAAACTTAAAAACCTGACAGATCAGTTGCCATCGGAAAACATAAATCTGTAGTTGCTAAGCTGACCATAACTTCACCATTAAATGGAATAGGGTCATCTGATTTGTAGTTAAATTTCCAAATTTGTCTAAGGAGAGTGTAACTTGTATTTGTTGATTCCACGGAAAAGAAAAGACAACCTTGGGTGTGCACTACTCCTAATAGTAAAGAGAAGGTGTGCATTCAGATCCTTTTGTGAGGATATGAATGTAGAAGTAGGTAACTGCTGCTCGTGGTGTTTGGCTCTTTTTGAAGCTGGATTTATCCTTGTGAAAGATCACCACACTAAGATCTGTCTCTGAAAAGAAAAATAGCACAGAGCGGCCATATTCGGATCCTGCACATATTTAGTTTAGAGAATCAATGAACTCTAAGTATAATACCAAATTAAAAACAGTTATTCAATAGATTTGATAATATATCTTAATATCTAAGCTTCAAATACCCAATAAACAATAATTGCAGTTTATTACCATAATATAAATTCACACATTTAATAACATCAAGGATCCTTAATAAAAGCACAATCAGTATTCATAAAACCATCCCATAATGGAAATCAAAATGAATCAAATCCCAACATATAAAAGTTCATTGGAAATAATTAATATGTTTAAGTTCAGTTATAGTCTAAGGAAATGTCATAAATACAGCATTCACAGTCCTGAAAAAAATATTTTTCAGGACCAATCTTAACATTGAAAAGTTAACTCCCTTTAAACACTTTTAAGAGACTCCTCGTATCTGTGTGACGAAAAAGCAAATAAGTTCCTGTGAGTACTCTCAATGCTTGTTTTACCGGATCTCCATACCTCCATGTGTGGTATAAGACTCCGTGAGTCTGTCTATCCCAGCTACACGCTGTCTGTTTAAGCCACCCAGCTTCACATTTAGCTTGCTAGTTGCTTCGATACTGCTCGATTGGCGTCCTTCCAACCCAGAGTTCCTATGAGTACCCTGTCCATGCAGGACCAAAAACAGGCAACGTGTTTCAGCTTTTCACAGCCTTTATCAAGGCTTGAGGCGTAATGTAAGATTATTCTTATATTTTTATTTACATACTTTTATCTTTATGCCATAATATATGAACGTTGGGTTATATGAAAATGTCTGACATAATGTTTGGTAAACCCATATTGCTTTCATACAGGTGGTGAGAGTCCACAATACATTACTCAATACATTACTCCTTGGAACAACTCTTCCCTACCCCTAGTAATAGGTTCGCAAACCCCAAGAGCTCTATAAAACCCCTCCCACCTCACAGGTACTTCTGTCTTGTCTTTGCCTCCGCTGTAGGTGGTCGAAGATTGATTCTTCAGAGAAAGGGGAATTATGTCTATGTTGAGGCCCGTTTTCCCCTCAGTACAGTTGTTTGTCAGAGGGTTGTATATGGGGTATGGTTTGTCACTCTTTTTCACCTCATGGGAAATTTTGTCACAAACCTTCCATAGTTGTCGCAGGGACTTGCCTTTTTGCTTTTTCTTATGGATCTGCAATATACTCCTATTTCATTACATCTGCTGATATGTTTCAGTACTGGTTTTGCTATCTACTTTACTAGTAGATGAGTGTCTGCTAGTAGGTATTATATTTTTTAATTCTATGACACTCTGTAGACTAGTTGGGCATTTATAGTTATATATTTATTTGAGATATATAGCCTTGGGACAGAATCATTATATTTAATTATATTCCCCTATAATTTTTTAGTACACGTCGGATCTCCTTAATACAGGGATAGTCCACAGCTGCATTCATTACTTGTGGGAATACTGAACCTGGCCACCAGGAGAAGGCAAAGACACCCCAGCCAAAGGCTTAAATACCTCTCCCACTTGCTTCATCCCCCAGTCATTCTTTGCCTTTTGTCACAGGAGGTTGGCAGAGAAGTGTCAGAAGATTTCGGAGTAGTTCCTTAGGAAGGGTATCTACCCTTTGAGATGGGACTGGAGTTTTTTAAGTAGTTTTGTCAGCCTCTCAGTGAGAGCATTGATGAAAGTTAGAGTCTGGAGATGCAGGGAGAGTCTTTCTGCGAAACCATCCAGACTCATATCAACAGCTCCTAAGCAATCAGCGTTGACGAGTTTCGCTGCCTGCTTTTCTTCACTCAAGTCCATGTCAGAAGCGCTGCTACAATCTGTCAAACTTGAAGGATCGTGTTTCTGTTCCATGGCATAGATTCCGGTAAGATTGTTTCATTTTTTATACATATGTTAAAAATAGAAGACAGGGTCACAGTGGGACGCCTTTATCTTTATGGAATCAAGGGTTAATATCTCCTAAGGGGGATTATTGAACAGTGGAGTTTTCAATCATATTTGTTTTGTGATTTCGGCTGCTTTATGTGTGTGGAGACATTGGGCTCATAGGCTGATACAGAACGTACAGGTTATTTTCTTTTTGAGAGCTGCATGACGCACCGTGTGACCGGGAGTGTTCACGTTTTTTTCCTATTCCTGACCGAGTGTCTGCGGAGAGGAGCACAATTTCTCTATCTGTCTGGGTCATATGAGGTGGTGAGTGCCACAGCCATTGGGGGGTATAAGGTGCCAGTTGTTTTTTCTATAATTTAAATTAGACGACAGGGATTCAGGAGTTTTCCTCCCAAATTTTCTTATGGTTCCTCAGGCGTGTTTTTGGCTCTGAGGGTTTGGTCTTCTAGGTTCGTCCCAGTATGGATTCTCTCAGTGGATTAGATCTTTCTGTGAAAGATAGATTCTCCTGCAAAGAGGCTAGTGTCTTGAGTTTGGTGGGCAGAGGCCCACTATGGCTTGTTGTCAGCTATCCACTCTCTGAGTGTGATCTTCAGGAACGGGTGTTCCCTACAATCATTCCTTTGATCTGGGGATAGGGTCTCTATCTGAAGGGTTTCAGATGTTTGTATCTGAATGGTGACGCTGATCGAGAGTCTCAGGACGTCTGTAACTATCCCTGGTTACACTTTAATGGGGCGTGGTTCAGGGATTCTCAGGCAGAACTAATGGATCCTTAGCGATGCATTTGAGGTCCAATACTAGCTTTTTCTTCCTCTGCCATATCACTCTTTCTCGAGTGATGGCTCGATCCTAACAGGAGCAGGCATCATTGATAATGATTGCTCCGTTTGTGTCTGTGAATTTATTTTTGCGGTTTAGGGGCTTCGCCTCTATAGGGGTTACCTTGTCGCAGGGATCTGCTGGGTCAAGGCCCTTTTTGCTTCATGGAATCTTATCCTTCTGAGGCGGACTGCGAAAGGTTGCTTGGTCTTTGTCGAGAGAGGGTTTTTTTCGGAGAGGTTACGGTCCTCTCCTTCAGTGCATAACTGGTTCCTCGTCATCTATCATAGGTGTGGAGGACCCGCTTTTTTCGGGAAGAGCAAGTTCGTCCTGACACTCTATCTGACTTGCCATGGGTTCCCGTGTTTTCCTCCAGGATGATCTGGAGAAGGGTCTTCCTAGCTAGTTCCTTGTTGGGACAGTTTTTTGGAACTGCCAGCTGTAGTAGCCTGATGGTTAGCTTAGCTGCCTAGCAAGCGGAAGACTTGCAGTTTGAAACCAGCTGCAGCTCCTTGCACCTTGAATGGGTGCTCGCAAGGTGTTTTTAAAGAAACCCTGTTTGTTTTCTGCTCTAGAGACTCATTGAGCTGCCGGGCATTCAGTTCTTTTTGCTAGGGTTCTGACTGCAGTCAGGCCGGTGAGTCAATCTGCTGCTCCTTCTTGGAGTTTTAGATCTTATTTTTAGGGGGTTGCATCCGGTTACTTTTGTACCTGTGCAGCAGGTGGTCTTTGAATTTTTCTTCAATGATCTGTTCCGTCTGTAGATTGCTTCTACGTGCCTTAGTCTCTGTGTTGCAATCTTGTAATACATACTCCTTATTGGGGTTTCCTTTATCATTTGCTGTTTTTCGAGACTAGTTAGGTTTTCTTCCTAAGGTTATGTCTATTTGTGACTTCAGTCGTGAGATTGTGTTGTTTTTTTATATGTCACATTCCTTCTCTAGAAGGAAAAGGTTTTCCCTTTTTAGGGAATCATGTATTGATGTCTTTTCAGGCTACATAAAAATAGACAGTTTTCTCTGTTGAATATTCGTATTTGGGAAGTGCAAGGGTCTGAAGGCATTGTCGACTTCCTTATTATTAGTTGAGGAGTGTCTTTCGCTTGACTTAGGAGACTGCAGGACCTTAGCTTCCTTAGAGGTTTACAGCTCAGTTTGAGAGCAGTGACGTCTTTTTGGGTCTTTGGCATGAGATCTCTATGGATCTGATTGTTGGGCGGCTGCTTGGTCCTCCTAGCATTCTTTTCCTATTTGCTTCTGTTGAAGCAGCCTTCGGGAGAATGTTTTTTGCAGGCTGTGGTGCCCTCAGATGTGGGCCGCCTCTTTTTTTGCCCTCCCGTTAACATTCAGTGTCCTCTGTTGCTTGGGTATAATTTCCCACAAGTAATGAATGCAGCTGTGGACTCTCCCTGTATTAAGAAGGAAAACATAAATTATGCTTACCAGATAATTTCCTTTCCTTCTGTACAGGGAGAGTCCACAACTCCTGCCAGTATTCTCCGATGGGCGGCCCTAACTTTTACCTGTTCTTCTGGAACCTTTTCACCCTGATATTTCTCTTACTGTTCCTTGTTCCCTTGGCAGAATGATAGAATTCTATCAGCCAATCGGAATTGAAGGGACGCCATCTTGGATGACTTAATTTAAAGGAACCTTCATTCTTCAGTTGGACGTCGAACGAAGAGGATGCTCCGCGTCGGATGTCTTAAAGATGGAGCCGCTCCTCGTCGGATGGAAGAAGATGCTGCTTGGATAAAGACTTCTGCCCGTCTGGAGGACCTCTTCTGCCCGGATTCGGTGAAGACTTCTGGCCGGATCAGATGAAGACTTTTGCCCGGGTGAAGACGGGTCAAGGTAGGGTGATCTTCAAGGGGGTAGTGTTAGGTTTTTTTAAGGGGGGATTGGGTGGGTTTTAGAGTAAGGTTGGGCGTGTGGGTGGTGGGTTTTAATGTTGGGGGGTTGTATTTCTTTTTTTACAGGTAAAAGAGCTGATTACTTTGGGGCAATGCCCCGCAAAAAGCCCTTTTAAGGGCTATTTGTAATTTAGTATAGGGTAGGGAATTTTATTATTTTGGGGGGTCTTTTTTTATTGGGGGCTTAGATTAGGTGTAATTAGTTTAAACTTCTAATTATTTTTTTTTCTGTAATTTAGTGTTTGGTTTTTTTGTAGTTTATTTTATTTAATTGTATTTAATTTTAGGTAATTGTAGTTAATTAATTTAATTTATTTAATGATAGTGTAGTGTTTTGCATTTATTTTAACTAGGTAGCTATTAAATAGTTAATAACTATTTAATAACTATTGTACCTAGTTAAAATAAATACAAAGTTGCCTGTAAAATAAAAATAAATCCTAAAATAGCTACAATGTAATTATTAATTATATTGTAGCTATCTTAGGGTTTATTTTATAGGTAAGTATTTAGTTTTAAATAGGAATAATTTAGTTAATAATAGTAAATTTATTTAGATGTATTTAAATAATAATTAAGTTAGGGGGGTGTTAGGGTTAGATTTAGGTTTAGGGGTTAATAACTTTATTATAGTGTTGGCGGCGGCAGATTAGGGGTTAATACATTTAATAGGCTATGTGGGCTATGGCGGTTTAGGGGTTAATACTTGAATAGGTTTATTGCGTTGTGGGTTAATGGCGGATTAGGGGTTAATAGTCTTAACAGGTAGTTTGCGATGTTGGGGTTGGCGGATTTAGGGGTTAATAATTTAGTTATTACTTGCGGTGTGGGTTTGATGGCGGATATAGGGGTTAATGGACTTTATTAGTTATTGCGGTTGACAGGTAGATAGACATTGCGCATGCGTTAGGTGTTAGCTTATTTTTGCAGGCATTTTCGGGAGTTACGGTGCTCCCATACTCAGCGCAAGGCTTGCTACGGCTGCCTTTTATGGCGAGGTAAAAATGGAATAAGATTTCTCCATTTTCGCCACATAAGGCCTTGCGCTGGATATTGGATACCGATTTACGACGCAGTCCCATGTTAGCCTATGGGAGTAAAAATTGTGAGCGACGGGTGACATATACACGCGTAACTTGTATGCTACACCGTATATGTAATACCAAAATCGCGTAAAACTGGCAGCTGAGGATTTTGCGGGCGACGCTGCATATGTAATGGAGGCCCACATGTATACATTTCAGAATAAAAGCTATAGCTGTTTCAAAAGTTATATAGGTGTGCACCAGCATTTTAAACACATCACTTGTTTTAAGAGCCTAAGGTGCTTGTACCATCTGGTAATGACTCAGTTTGTTAATTGTTGACATGATACAAGCCCCACTGGCACTCTGAGCTGCTGCAGTATTTCAAATACTGGTGCACTCAGAATATCTAGCTATGCCTCACATGCACGTGCAGAGAAAAATGCTAACACTAAATCAGTGATAACTTTTACTAGAAGTATTTTTGCCAATACATTTATATTGCAAATGTGTTTCTATTCAAAATAGTGGAAAAAAGGTTATCCACTGAAAGAATGCACCTAAGCACTCTGTGCCCAGACTTGTGGCGGTAATATCCGAATATTTTAAAACATAACTTTTATTAAGTTGACAATAAAAAAAACTAACAAAAAAAGGTTAAAATTTACACTCTGGTGTGCCCCAAGTACTAATCAACCTTAGAGGTGACTATATCAGTCGTGTGTATGGCCTGATTATAGGTAATTGTCACCACATAAGATTATTAACATGTATAGCGAGTGCTATGAGCACCTTATAATCGTAATATTTACGTACTCTGTTACACACGACTGATATAGTCACCTCTAAGGTTGATTAGTACTTGGGGCACACCAGAGTGTAAATTTTAACCTTTTTTGTTAGTCTTTTTATTGTCAACGTAATAAAAGTTATGTTTTAAAATATTCGGATATTACCGCCACAAGTCTGGGCACAGAGTGCTTCGGTGCATTCTTTCAGTGGATAACCTTTTTTTCCACTATTTTGTTGGTATATTCAATTAATGCACAGCACCAACCCACAATACTAATAATACCAGACAATATATAGCGCAGTTACTCATATGACGCTATAGAAAGTTAATTACAATTTGTGGGGCCAGCCACTTTGTTAGTGCCATTGTTAATTTTCTCTTGTCAATTGTGTTTCTATTCAAAGATGTAATTCACCTATGTGCATTTATATTTTGACCGGAATGTTCCTTTAAAGATTACATTTGATTTCTTGTATAAAGTTGTGTCTTCAGAAATTGTTGTCCCTTTTTTGTGTCCTAATCCAGAGAATGCTTCAGAGCGATGTTTGCATAATTTGGATGTTATTTGAGTAGTATTATATTGATGCTACTAAGGATTTCAGTCAAACTTCTAGTTTTTGTTAACTTTTCTGGTTCTAGGGAAGGAAGGACAGAAAGTTTCTGCTGTTTCTTTGGCCTCTTGGTTTAAACTTTTGATTCTTAATGCTTACTTGGGAGCGGGACAGCCTCCACCAAAATGGATTACTGCTCATTATACAAGATCATTTGCCACTTGACTGTATTTACCTCATACAATACACGTGCGTGTAGTGGCGACAACTGAAATTAGACATCATAGAAAGTGCAACATTTAGCACAACGCATTGTTTTATTTCACAATTTATATCCAATAGGATTTTAGGAAGGTTTGTTTGGACTAATAAAAGACGGCGGAGACTTAGTGTGGGCAGCCTCTGACGAAGTAGGAAGACGTCCTACGAAACGCGTTAGGCCCCGCCCACCGTCTTCACGCCACGCCGTACACATCAGCTGGAGGAGAGCCGGCTTTACTTATCCTGACAGTCTGGTGTAGTATGAGCTTTTGGCGTCGATTTTAACAATTGTTGAGACTGAATCTTGCACTTTTCTACAGTGTATCTAAACAGTACTCTTTGAACACTCGAACTTTGTAAAGGATTTTTCTTATGCTGGATTGAACAGATCGTTAAGGAACATTTTGAGTGTTATATGTTTGCTGTGTCTTTACATACCTCATATGTTTGAGGGTTTTGAGTGTGAGTGTTTTATCGTGAATACCATAATAAATTATCCTTTGTACATACAGTCTGCATTTAAAGGTGTTTGCGCCTCCCTCTCCCCTTTCTTGTTTTTGTATCATTTGCCACTTATTGGGCTTTCAAGAACCAGGCTTCAGTTGACCAAAACTTGCAAAGCAGCTACTTCTCTCTTTGCATACGTTTACTAAATTCTACCATTTTTATGTTTTTGCTTCTTCTGAGGCAGCCTTTGGTAGGAAAATGTTTCAAGCAGTTGTCTCAGCTTGATTTATTTTTGCCTGTTGTTTACATTTTAAAGTGTATCGGGACTGCACCATACGCCCTATGTAAATTTAGTATTAGCACGCTCCCGAGGGGACGTGGGGGGTTGTGGCGGCCCGTGGGGGGGGATTCTTTAGCACTGTCTTCTGCCCTGCTGTGAACAGTGAATCGCTACTGACAGGAAAATTCACTGTTTACTATAAGCAGCGGCGAGATTGTGCCTGCAACTGTACTTGAACAGTTTAAGTTGTGTTGATACCATTCAAAACTCCAAGCTTGGGAGCGTGCTAATACTAGATTTGAATAGGGCGTATGGTGCAGTCCCAATTGGATGATGCACCTGTCAATCAAATAGAGATTTCTGGAGAAACAGTTAGCCGGGAGAAACAGTTAATGGAGCGGATTTATACATGAAGATTTTGTATGAAAAAGAGTTTTGTTAAATAAAAAACAAAAAAAAACAAGCATCACTATGCTTATATTAAGTAATACTTCCAAAATATTAAATAAAGTATAGTTATTTCTCCAACATAGGTGTGTCCGGTCCACGGCGTCATCCTTACTTGTGGGATATTCTCTTCCCCAACAGGAAATGGCAAAGAGCCCAGCAAAGCTGGTCACATGATCCCTCCTAGGCTCCGCCTACCCCAGTCATTCTCTTTGCCGTTGTACAGGCAACATCTCCACGGAGATGGCTTAGAGTTTTTTAGTGTTTAACTGTAGTTTTTATTATTCAATCAAGAGTTTGTTATTTTGAAATAGTGCTGGTATGTACTATTTACTCAGAAACAGAAAAGAGATGAAGATTTCTGTTTGTATGAGGAAAATGATTTTAGCAACCGTAACTAAAATCCATGGCTGTTCCACACAGGACTGTTGAGAGCAATTAACTTCAGTTGGGGGAACAGTGTGCAGTCTCTTGCTGCTTGAGGTATGACACATTCTAACAAGACGATGTAATGCTGGAAGCTGTCATTTTCCCTATGGGATCCGGTAAGCCATGTTTATTACGATCGTAAATAAGGGCTTCACAAGGGCTTATTAAGACTGTAGACTTTTTCTGGGCTAAATCGATTCATTATTAACACATATTTAGCCTTGAGGAATCATTTTATCTGGGTATTTTGATATAATAATATCGGCAGGCACTGTATTAGACACCTTATTCTTAGGGGCTTTCCCAAAGCTTAAGCAGAGCCTCATTTTCGCGCCGGTGTGGCGCACTTGTTTTTGAGAGGCATGGCATGCAGTCGCATGTGAGAGGAGCTCTGGTACTTAGAAAAGACTTTCTGAAGGCGTCATTTGGTATCGTATTCCCCTTTGGGCTTGGTTGGGTCTCAGCAAAGCAGATACCAGGGACTGTAAAGGGGTTAAAGTTTAAAACGGCTCCGGTTCCGTTATTTTAAGGGTTAAAGCTTCCAAATTTGGTGTGCAATACTTTTAAGGCTTTAAGACACTGTGGTGACCAAAATCATTCTATGGGCGGAGTCTCACTCCTGCCACCTGTCTGCTATCCACATCCCAGGAGTGGAAAATTGGGAAGCGGATTTTCTGAGTCGTCAGACATTGCATCCGGGGGAGTGGGAACTCCATCCGGAAATCTTTGCCCAAGTCACTCAGCTGTGGGGCATTCCAGACATGGATCTGATGGCCTCTCGTCAGAACTTCAAAGTTCCTTGCTACGGGTCCAGATCCAGGGATCCCAAGGCGGCTCTAGTGGATGCACTAGTAGCACCTTGGACCTTCAAACTAGCTTATGTGTTCCCGCCATTTCCTCTCATCCCCAGGCTGGTAGCCAGGATCAATCAGGAGAGGGCGTCGGTGATCTTGATAGCTCCTGCGTGGCCACGCAGGACTTGGTATGCAGATCTGGTGAATATGTCATCGGCTCCACCTTGGAAGCTACCTTTGAGACGAGACCTTCTTGTTCAGGGTCCGTTCGAACATCCGAATCTGGTTTCACTCCAGCTGACTGCTTGGAGATTGAACGCTTGATTTTATCGAAGCGAGGATTCTCAGATTCTGTTATCGATACTCTTGTTCAGGCCAGAAAGCCTGTAACTAGAAAGATTTACCACAAAATTTGGAAAAAATATATCTGTTGGTGTGAATCTAAAGGATTCCCTTGGGACAAGGTTAAGATTCCTAGGATTCTATCCTTCCTTCAAGAAGGATTGGAAAAAGGATTATCTGCAAGTTCCCTGAAGGGACAGATTTCTGCCTTGTCGGTGTTACTTCACAAAAAACTGGCTGCTGTGCCAGATGTTCAAGCCTTTGTTCAGGCTCTGGTTAGAATTAAGCCTGTTTACAAACCTTTGACTCCTCCTTGGAGTCTCAATTTAGTTCTTTCAGTTCTTCAGGGGGTTCCGTTTGAACCCTTGCATTCCGTTGATATTAAATTATTATCTTGGAAAGTTTTGTTTTTAGTTGCAATTTCTTCTGCAGAAGAGTTTCAGAATTATCTGCTCTGCAGTGTTCTCCTCCTTATCTGGTGTTCCACGCAGATAAGGTGGTTTTACTTACTAAACCTGGTTTTCTTCCAAAAGTTGTTTCTAACAAAAACATTAACCAGGAGATTATCGTACCTTCTCTGTGTCCGAAACCAGTTTCAAAGAAGGAACGTTTGTTGCACAATTTGGATGTTGTTCGCGCTCTAAAATTCTATTTAGATGCTACAAAGGATTTTAGACAAACATCTTCCTTGTTTGTTGTTTATTCCGGTAAAAGGAGAGGTCAAAAAGCAACTTCTACCTCTCTCTCTTTTTGGATTAAAAGCATCATCAGATTGGCTTACGAGACTGCCGGACGGCAGCCTCCCGAAAGAATCACAGCTCATTCCACTAGGGCTGTGGCTTCCACATGGGCCTTCAAGAACGAGGCTTCTGTTGATCAGATATGTAGGGCAGCGACTTGGTCTTCACTGCACACTTTTACCAAATTTTACAAGTTTGATACTTTTGCTTCTTCTGAGGCTATTTTTGGGAGAAAGGTTTTGCAAGCCGTGGTGCCTTCCATTTAGGTGACCTGATTTGCTCCCTCCCTTCATCCGTGTCCTAAAGCTTTGGTATTGGTTCCCACAAGTAAGGATGACGCCGTGGACCGGACACACCTATGTTGGAGAAAACAGAATTTATGTTTACCTGATAAATTACTTTCTCCAACGGTGTGTCCGGTCCACGGCCCGCCCTGGTTTTTTAATCAGGTCTGATAATTTATTTTCTTTAACTACAGTCACCACGGTACCATATGGTTTCTCCTATGCAAATATTCCTCCTTAACGTCGGTCGAATGACTGGGGTAGGCGGAGCCTAGGAGGGATCATGTGACCAGCTTTGCTGGGCTCTTTGCCATTTCCTGTTGGGGAAGAGAATATCCCACAAGTAAGGATGACGCCGTGGACCGGACACACCGTTGGAGAAAGTAATTTATCAGGTAAACATAAATTCTGTTATTTACAATCACTTTAAGTGCATAAAAAACCATTTTGGGTTCCTGTGGGGTTGTGGATTTATTTCTTCAGTGAAAAAAGTTGTGTTTTTAAATCCTGCCCTTTATGTCTCATTATTTGTGAATTCCACAGATTGGGCATTAGTTCCCTGGAGTAATGAATCATGGTCTCTCGCCACCTGTAAGAAAGAAAACATAATTTATGCTTCCCTGATCCTTTAATTTCTTTCATGGTGACCCCACCTTGTGTTTTGTTTTTTTTTAACACTTTTTTTTTTTCTTGCTCCTTTAAATGTTGCTCTTATTTCTTTTCCTACCTCATTTGCTTGGCTATACATTAGACTGAGGTACCTGTGAGGCGGGAGGGGTTTTATAGAACTCTTGGGGGTTGGGAATCTTTACATGCCAGATTATTAGTGAAGATAACAAGGACTTTCCTTGTATTTCAAGATGCTACCGGCCCCGGTTACTCCTCCAATGTCTGCACATAACTGTTTTCTCTTGTTAAGTGTATCCAGTCCACTTATCATCCATTACTTATGGGATATTCTCCTTCCCAACAGGAAGTTGCAAGAGGATCACCCACAGCAGAGCTGCTATATAGCTCCTCCCCTAACTGTCATATCCAGTCATTCTCTTGCAAGCCTCAACCAAGATGGAGGTCGTAAGAGGAGTGTGGTGTTTTATACTTAGTTTATTCTTCAATCAGAAGTTTGTTATTTTTAAACGGTGCCGGAGTGTACTGTTTATCTCAGGCAGTATTTAGAAGAAGAATCTGCCTGCGTTTTCTATGATCTTAGCAGAAGTAACTAAGATCCTTTGCTGTTCTCACATATTCTGAGGAGTGAGGTAACTTCAGAGGGGGAATAGCGTGCAGGTTTTCCTGTAATAAGGTATGTCCAGTTAATATTTTTCTAGGGATGGAATTTGCTAGAAAATGCTGCTGATACCGAACTAATGTAAGTAAAGTCTTAAATGCAGTGATAGCTACTGGTATCAGGCTTATTAAAGGGACATGAAACCCAATTTTTTTCTTTCATGATTTAGAAAGAGCATACGATTATAAACAACTTTCTAATTTACTTCTACTATCTATTTTGCTTCATTCTCTTTATATTCTTTGCTGAAAAGCATATCTAGATATGCTTAGTAGCTGCTGATTGGTAGCTGCACACAGATGCCTCCTGTGATTGGTTCGCTGTGTGCATTGCTATTTCTTCAATAAAGTATATCTAAAAATAAAGCAAATTAGGTAACAGAAGTAAATTGGAATGTTGTTTAAAATTATATTCTCTACCTTAATCATGAAAGAAAATGTTTGGGTATAGTGTCCCTTTAATAGAGATGCATACTCTTATAAAAATGTAATATAAAACGTTTGCTAGCATGTTTAATCGTTTTTTTTTTTTTTTAAATCAGTTTTTATTCAGAGAGAGAGTGAACACGTGGGCACAAACATTTATCCCACAGCAAGACATGTATCACATACATAGTATTCACATATTACATCATTATAAAAGCTGTACAATAATGAGACAGAAGCAACAGGATACAGATAATCAGTGGTAGATTACATCTCAAAACTCTCCAACCTTAACACAAGCATACTGTATCCTGTACTATCATGTGCCGTAATGTCCATAACCCACATGCTGACAACTCCCTCATTTTTTGTAATGTGGAGAGATTAAAACTTCTCCCCTACTCAATTTAAACCCAGATAACCCCCAAACCCCCCCCCCCAATATTCCCCTTGAACAGAATTATTCTTATCCTATAATGTACACAATGTTCTCTTGTAAGTAGGCAAGTGCTCAGTCTCAGATATCTTGCTGGACCGGCAACGGATAGGGCGAGAGAAAAAAAAAAGGGGGGGAGAGGGGGGAGAGAGAGAGGATGGTTAAAAGGTGAGATGACTCCACTCTCCTCTCAGAGAGTCTTCCAGAAAAGTAATAGAGTTACGAAAGGGCAGAAGGACTTGCCTTTGTATCGCCAGTTCAAATGTTAGAATCAATCTGCGCCAATTCCGTAGAAATGCGCCTAGTCGGCTACCCACATCTACCCTAACATCTACTTGTTCAATAAATAATTGTGTTCTTAGCATGTTTTTGAAATAAACCAGTGTAGGTGCCCTGTTTGTTGTCCAGTAAACACTTCCTCGCCAGCAGAATAAGTAAGGTCAATTCTAAGTCAGTCTGTTTGTACTGTTGCTCCCACTGCATAAACAATACCGCCCTAGGTGTAAATTCAAAAGAAGAACCCATTTTTGTCTTGACCCAGTATTGTAGTTTACTCCAAAATTGACTAACTTTCGGACACTCCCATATATAATGCAACAGGCCAGGAGATTCCGCGGAGCACTTAGAACATTTATTGGGCCAATCCGGTATCCATTTAGCTAGACATTTGGGGGTCATATACGCTTTGTGTATGAACCTTATTTGGGTTTCCCGCAAATTCGCCGATAGGGTGGCTTTTTTGACTCTCTCTAGCCCCCTCCGGACCTCATCCCACGTGATATCCTGCAATCCCTCTTTCTGCCAGCCTTCCACAAAGCTCAGATGTGTGTGCGGCATTCGTCTCTGTAAGAGAGTTTGGTAGATCTCAGATAAAGAGAACCTCCCCATTTTGAATAAGGCCTGTGACAGGCGAAATGGTGAGCCCTCCCAAAAGCCCGGCTCATCCCTTATTATCTTATTCACATAATGGCGCACCTGAAGGTACGCGTAGAAATGGGCTTGTGGAATATTATAATCCCTCTGCAGAGCTGCAAAGGATTTTACAGTTTTCATCAGCGGATCTATCAGCGCATTTATGCTTGTCAAACCTAGTTGCTCCCAAGAGCGAAATGGTTTTGTGTCCATACCTGCTGGAAAATCCGGATTGCCACTGAGTGGTAGATATGGAGAGCCCAGATTCACCTTACCTAGATACTTATGAGCTAAATGCCAGGCTTTCATAGGGTCCTGGTATAGAAGATTCCCAGTCAGCAATTTAGCCGCTCCCGATTTTGACAAGTGTGGCAGGTACGCTAGAGAAATACCCTTTAACACTGCTCTCTCCAAATCCGGTCTATAAAAGTGGCCCGTGCCTATCTGCCAGTCGAGTACCAGCTGAATCATGGCCGCCCAATTGTACAACCTGAAGTCCGGCAGTGCTAGCCCTCCATTGAGATAACTCATGGATAACTTCGCTGCTGAGATACGTGTTCTGCCTCCACGCCACACAAAGTAGCGCATTGCCGAATTTAAAGATTTCACATCAGTTTTATTAAGCAGAAGAGGCAGCATAAGCATGGGATATAAAAGACGAGGGAGGATCTTCATTTTGATAAGGCTGACCCGCCCCATTAGCAATATGGGAAATGACTTCAAGCTTTTCATCTGGCAGCAGAGGTTTGCGCATAAGGGGGTCAAGTTAATGGAATATAACTTGTTGGGGTTCACATGGATCTGGATACCTAAATAGGTAATCACCTGGTTCGCCACTGCGAACGGATACTCTTGCGCCGGTCCTTCACCCCTGTGCAGCCACAGGATTTCTGATTTTTGCATGTTGGCTTTATAGCCCGAGAAGGACCCGAAATCTCTCAACGTCTGCACAATAGACGGCACATGCACCTTAGGGTCTTGTACAAACAGCAACATATCGTCTGCATACAGTGCAAGATGTTGGGAGTGACCAGCTACTTCAATGCCTGGGAACATTTGACGTAATTTAATTGCCAGCGGCTCCAGTGCCAAATTAAACAACAAGGGAGACAGCGGGCACCCCTGTCTTGTACCCCTTTGCAATACTATGTCAGACGAGAATAGGTTGTTAACGCATATGTTAGCTATAGGTGAAGAGTATACAGGGAGTGCAGAATTATTAGGCAAATTAGTATTTTGACCACATCATCCTCTTTATGCATGTTGTCTTACTCCAAGCTGTATAGGCTCGAAAGCCTACTACCAATTAAGCATATTAGGTGATGTGCATCTCTGTAATGAGAAGGGGTGTGGTCTAATGACATCAACACCCTATATCAGGTGTGCATAATTATTAGGCAACTTCCTTTCCTTTGGCAAAATGGGTCAAAAGAAGGACTTGACAGGCTCAGAAAAGTAAAAAATAGTGAGATATCTTGCAGAGGGATGCAGCACTCTTAAAATTGCAAAGCTTCTGAAGCGTGATCATCGAACAATCAAGCGTTTCATTCAAAATAGTCAACAGGGTCGCAAGAAGCGTGTGGAAAATCCAAGGCGCAAAATAACTGCTCATGAACTGAGAAAAGTCAAGCGTGCAGCTGCCAAGATGCCACTTGCCACCAGTTTGGCCATATTTCAGAGCTGCAACATCACTGGAGTGCCCAAAAGCACAAGGTGTGCAATACTCAGAGACATGGCCAAGGTAAGAAAGGCTGAAAGACGACCACCACTGAACAAGACACACAAGCTGAAACGTCAAGACTGTGCCAAGAAATATCTCAAGACTGATTTTTCTAAGGTTTTATGGACTGATGAAATGAGAGTGAGTCTTGATGGGCCAGATGGATGGGCCCGTGGCTGGATTGGTAAAGGGCAGAGAGCTTCAGTCCGACTCAGACGCCAGCAAGGTGGAGGTGGAGTACTGGTTTGGGCTGGTATCATCAAAGATGAGCTTGTGGGGCCTTTTCGGGTTGAGGATGGAGTCAAGCTCAACTCCCAGTCCTACTGCCAGTTTCTGGAAGACACCTTCTTCAAGCAGTGGTACAGGAAGAAGTCTGCATCCTTCAAGAAAAACATGATTTTCATGCAGGACAATGCTCCATCACACGCGTCCAAGTACTCCACAGCGTGGCTGGCAAGAAAGGGTATAAAAGAAGAAAATCTAATGACATGGCCTCCTTGTTCACCTGATCTGAACCCCATTGAGAACCTGTGGTTCATCATCAAATGTGAGATTTACAAGGAGGGAATACAGTACACCTCTCTGAACAGTGTCTGGGAGGCTGTGGTTGCTGCTGCACGCAATGTTGATGGTGAACAGATCAAAACACTGACAGAATCCATGGATGGCAGGCTTTTGAGTGTCCTTGCAAAGAAAGGTGGCTATATTGGTCACTGATTTGTTTTTGTTTTGTTTTTGAATGTCAGAAATGTATATTTGCGAATGTTGAGATGTTATATTGGTTTCACTGGTAAAAATAAATAATTGAAATGGGTATATATTTGTTTTTTGTTAAGCTGCCTAATAATTATGCACAGTAATAGTCACCTGCACACACAGATATTCCCCCTAAAATAGCTATAACTAAAAACAAACTAAAAACTACTTCCAAAACTATTCAGCTTTGATATTAATGAGTTTTTTGGGTTCATTGAGAACATGGTTGTTGTTCAATAATAAAATGAATCCTCAAAAATACAACTTGCCTAATAATTCTGGACTCCCTGTAAATTGGTAATAAAAGAGACAAAGGACCCAGAGAAGTTAAACCTGGACAAGGTATGTAACAAATGTCTCCATTCCACCCTATCGAAGGCCTTCTCTGCGTCCAAGGACAGCAGGAAGGCCTCCGGGAGCTTACCCCCTTCCCCCGATTGTTTCGAACTCCAAAAGTATTGTAGCACCTGCAGGATTCTACGTACGTTTACCACCGAGGATCTCGCTACCATAAAGCCGGTCTGATCCTCGTGTATCAAGTCTGGTAATATAAATTTAAGACGCTCCGCTAATAATTTAGTTAAGATCTTATAATCGGAGTTCAGTAACGATATGGGTCTGTAAGACTCCGGGAGAAGCGCATCTTTACCCGCCTTAGGGATAAGAGTGATGTGAGCAGCCGTGAAGGTCTTAGTTGGTTTACTAGCCTCCGTGAAATAGTTCTGAAAAAGATCAGTGAGCACGGGGGCCACTCTATTTTTTAATAACCGATAAAATTCAATCGGCAGCCCATCTGGGCCTGCTGCTTTACCCAAATTCAAAGTCATGATCGTCCTATCCACCTCTTCCATAGAAATAGGCGCATTAAGCTTACTTAATTGGTCATCCGACACCTGCGGTAACTCGATAGAGTCCCAAAATGCCCGCTTAGTCTCCTCTGTGTCCCCTTTGTTGCTAGCATAGAGGTCAGAATAATAAGAGGCAAACGCCTCCACTATGCGTTTAGGGTCCTTAGCCAGAGTGCCCCCTGACCTAATGGCCGCTATGAAACGAGTAGAGGATTTCAAATTGACTAGAGAGGCCAGCAGTCTGCCCGATTTATCTCCAAAGCGGTAGTATCTACCCCTAGTTCTCAGGAGGGCTTGTGAGGCTTGATACGCCAATAGCGCATCATATTCCTTTTTAGCATCCATATACTTCTGGTGGTTAACCAGTGTGGGCGAGGACCTATACAAACGGAATTTATCTGCCAACTGCTCTCTCAGCCTCCCCAGCCTCTCTGTGTGTAGTTTTTTCCTGCGTGACAAGAAGGCTAGAATATCACCTGTTAACACTACTTTTGCTGTGTGCCAAAAGAGCTCTGGGTTCGAGCGATGTTGTGCATTATTAGTTTGAAAGTCATCCCAAGCCTGTTCCATATATTGTTGAAATTCTTGGGATGTCAATAGGTATTGGGGAAATCTAAGAGTTCTACGCCCCGACGCCCGGGGCAGGGTGTCCAGAAAGAGCCCCACAGGGGCATGATCAGAAACCACCACATCCCCTATTTTAGTATCCACCACTTGGGGGATCAAAGAGTTCGAGATCATGAATAGATCTATACGTGACATAGTAGGAGAGGATCTGGAGACACAGGTGAAGTCCCTACCGTCCGGATTCAGCTTGCGCCAAATATCCACGATATCTAGAGCAGATGTCAGAGATTGAAATGTATCCACTTCAAATTTACAACTGATCTTAGCCTGCGATCCCCCAAATTGTCTACTCTGGTCCCTAAGCCTGTCGCACTGAGGATTGGGGGCGAGGTTGAAGTCACCCCCCAGTATGATAGGAGCATCCAAGAATGGGGTCAGTACCTCAATCAAACCTTCCCAAAATGATCTGTCTTTCTTGTTGGGTGCATATATATTGCACAACGTGTATCTCTTGCCCGCAATTGTAGTGCAAACTATAACATATCGTCCCTCCGGGTCAGTCACTACCGATACGTCATCCATCTCTAATTTTTTCCCAAACAGGATAGCCACCCCTCTGCTGGCTGATTTATAAGACGCAAATTCCACTCTACCAACCCAGTCCCTTTGTAATTTAGCGTGTTTTGTGTCATTAAGATTTGTCTCTTGTAAAAACGCGATGTCTGCACCTTTCTTTCTAAGTTGTGCAAGTATAGTCTTTCGCTTAACTGGGGAGTGTATACCCCCTACATTCCAAGAATATATACTAAATGTTAATGTTTAATGTGATCTCCAGCGTAAGAGAGAGAAAGACAGAGAGGAGAAAAAAAAAAAAGGAGAGATTCTCACCCATCTCCGTGCCAGTCCATCAGTTCCAAGAACGCAAGGATAGCGCTCATAGTAGTATAGCCTGTAAAGAAGCAGTTTCAAGAGACAACCTTGAATAAGTTTCGCCCAATCATTTTTCTCTACCGACACATGCCTGTCTGTGTACCAGTAACCTTTATACTTGTGAACCTGCAGGACTGAACTTTCAAACATACTGGTGACTCCTTTGCTCAACCTGAGTGAAATAAAAAACATGAACATATAAAGCCAAGGCGATCCTGCATCAAACCTGCCTATTGTCTTCCCACTTTTATAACATACTTGCCCTGAACCCCTCCACTTCAGATCATAACAAAGAAAGCTAGTCAGACATTTAGCCCAGAAATGCCTATCAAACACCACCCCCCCCCCCAACTGAACCATGAACCATAACCAAAGGAATAAACCTGTGACCTGCGCACAGGTATAGCAACTTTTCTTATCTTCCACCTTCTTTATCTGCATAAAGTGTGGTTGCATCTAGACAAAAAAAAAAAAAAAATAGGAGCCACACATTGTTCTATACAGACAGCTCCCTTTCTATCCCCCCCCCCCCCCCCTAGCATATCTAGGACTTCTGGAGCCATCCTCCGCATCCAAGAACTCCTGTGCTGCCTGTGGAGAGTCGAAAAATTTAGGACTTCTAGGGGTGGCAATTTTTAGCTTAGCTGGATAAAGTAGATAGGCCTGCCTGCCCTCCCTATGCAATCTAGAGCAAATTGCCGAGAACTCCCTACGTTGTTTCACTAGATCTGCAGAGTAATCCTGGAAGAGTAAAATTCTAGAGTTCTCAAAAGACACTTCCTCCATCCTTCTATACACCCTAAGGACTGCCATCTTAGTCTGAAAGTTATAAGAACAACAACAAATAGTGCCACTGGAAACCCAAAATTACCAGGGCACTGCTAAGAGGCGCCTAGGACAGAAGTGGAACAAAATAGGTTCTAGTAAATAGAACACTCAACCCAAATAATATCAAGAAGATGATGATGATGTCAGAGAGATAATAAAAATGATAGAGAGATAACAATAATAATGCAAGGTATAAATAACCACAATATTAGTTGAATACAACAATCTGGAGGTAAGTGTGATTTATGTTAATCCTTTTTATATGGTGAACTTATCTAACCAGGCAGAGTCCCAAAATAATGCCCAAACGGTGTGTGCAGTGGGCCAAAAGTCCAGATGAAGTTAGGCCGCTCCTCCTGAGTGTTATGCCAGGAACACAGATGGATAATCTAAAACAAATTAGATAGAGGGCGCCACATGGTGCAGATCATATGAGATAAATATAACACAGCGATATAATAATAAGAATCCTACTCACAAATTGCGGCGCACATAAAGTGCAGAAAAAACAGTCCGGAACCACACGTCGTCCGGTCGACCACAATGGATGGGTTTACCCAAGTGGAGGTCCTCGTCTCACCAGGGAGAGTCCAGGGAAGTCCAAGAAGGAGGAATGGGTATGGAACTGTGCACCAAAGTTCCAGCCAAATGCTCGGGAGTGACCAAGATAGGTTCCCCAGGCCCAAGCCCAAGGATAAAAAGAGATGATCGGCAGCAAATAAAGGTTAAAATATGCAAAGTTTAATTGCAAAATTAAAAGCAACAGTATTAAAAACAACAGCAACGCGTTTCTCAGTGATACACACTGTTTCATCAGGCTATACAAACATTCTAAAAGCTGCCATATTTAAACTAGTTGGGAACCAATCAGTGACCAGAAAAAACCCACACCCCTAAGGGAGCATACCATTCAGTAATAGGGGATCCAAGGTGCAAAAGTTAATTAAAAATACAAATAAAACCACATTAATATTGATTATACAGAACATATTACATCAAAAAACAAAATACAAATAACATACATATCTAGAAAAAAAAAAAAAAAAAATTACATAATTTTAATTGGCTATATGAAAATAATGTGTTAATACTCTGCACGCTCAAAAGGAGAGCAAATTGGTATATGTCTCTACTAAACAAAGACAAAGACACTCTCTTTAGATCTGGCATTATGTATTTTAATTATCAGTTAATATCCAAGGCTAATTGATAAGGGATCATTATTGAAGGAGTTTTGGGATACTGATACAAGTGTGTACTGAGTAATAGTACACATAATAACGAAAGAGTAAGATACGTGTCAGGCTATGCTGCATCTAAGAGAGTGTACTCAAGTATAGATCGCAAACACACATATCGATCGCGATCCCACTTACAGACATGATGAGAACTGTCATAGTATGGTCAAAAGGTACACATACTAAGCCGTTATATATGTCCCCATAGCAACCATTAATAATAAGAAGACAAAATGTTAAATATTGGGGATGATCGGCCAATAGCGTATAACCATAACACTAATATTGATACGTAAGCAGTGATGTCAGGAGAGGTGTAACAAGATGCGCCAATAAAAGTCTACAGCGCAAAAATTGGAAAGAGATGTAAGCGGAGTGTAATGCAACGCCAGCCAATAGAAAGCGGCTGAACGTAAACAAGGAAGTGAATGATAGGATATAATGACCAATAGTATGTGACTAATATGAGGTGGGCAGTCATAAAAAAGAGGAGCGACCAGATGCGCCAATGAAAATAAGCGGGGCAGTGAGGAGGGGTGGGAGAGGGAAGATGTAAACAAAAAATACAGAGCGCAGCCAATAGAAAGTGGCTGGGAGGTGAAAGGGGCGTGTGGTGTCAGTCTAATCCGTAACATTACATCTATGTGAATAGTGACTTGCAAGGAAGAAAACTACGTTAATACAATTGTGCCGGATGGATAATAAAATGTAAGAATGAATAATAATGGTAATAATAGTGATAATAGTGATTTACGATGGTGATCTGTGGCCCAAAGGGTATATGAAAAACGGCAGAATATAATAAAGAGCCTGCCGATATGTGATGATAAATGTGCAAATATATGGTAACCTAGTGAATCTAATCCATATTAAAATTCCAATAGGATAATGCCTATATAGGGGGATGATGAGAGGGCACAACTGAAGGAATAATAGGGGATAATAAAAAACATCAAAACATTCAAATCTGTCATATGTGGACAATAACCACAGGGATATAATAGTATCAATCAATCTATAGATAGCATGACAAAAGGATGAAGGAGAGAAAATAGGAAAAAATGGTAAAGACCACAGTGATGGAATGTGAAGAAAAAAGGGGGGGATATGTAAGAAAAACAGTGTCAGAGCTCATATAGTATGAATAGGGAAAAAAAAGGATGTATAATAAATATGTCAAAATATATATATAATAAAACTAGGGAACAGGCGTATATATGTACGGGGGGAGGGGAAGTGTACCCTATATAGGGGGGGGGAGGGGGAATGTGAATATCAGAATGCTGCTAAGTCCATGTTGAGGTTGAGACCCGAGGGAAACAAGGTCTTCAGTTTATAGATCCAATATGTTTCCCTCTGTCTCAACCTATTGAATCTATTGTATAAATGGGAATGGGGAATCATTTCAAGTGGACAAATGCTGAATGTGTTGGTTATTCTGTTGTGTGTATTGTTACAGTGTCTAGGGACGCTGTGATTGCGATATTTATTTTTAATGTTTCTTAAGTGTTCATTCCACCTATCCCTTATCAGTCTGCAGGTACGGCCCACATATTGAATCCCACAAAGATTGCAGGTCAATAGGTAGATAACATAAGAGGAGGTACATGTCAAAAATTGTGGAATATTGTATAACTTCTTTGTAATGCTAGATGAAAAAGTTTTGCTCCCAAATGTAGTATATTTGCACATATTGCAATTTTTACGTGGACATTTCCCTATTCCGTTCTTTTTATTTGGTAAGGAGGGATTTTTTGTTCTATTGAATTTGTGGACTACAACTTTACTAGGTGCTAGTACACTTTTGAGTGTAGGGGCTCGTCTGAATACACACTTTGGTTCATGATCTACTAATTTTCCCAAGATTGGATCCCTTTTGACCAGATCCCAATGTTTTTTAATGATACGTTTTATCTTAGTGTGGTTCACACTATATTTGGTGATAAATAAGGGATTGGAATGATTCGCAATAGTGGTATCAGTATTGAGGTCTTGTTTATTTCTCTTTGGTTTATATACAAAATAAGAATCTCTATTATCAGATTTGGCTCTTTCGTATCCAATGTCAATTATTTGTTTAGGATACCCTTTTTCCTCAAATCTAGTTTTCAAAATAATACTTTGTTGTTCAAAATCTTCGATATTACTGCAGTTTCTTCGTATCCTTTTGAACTGCCCATATGGAATATTATTAAGCCAAGGACTATAGTGGTTACTCTTATAATGAAGATAACTGTTACAATCGACAGTTTTGAAGTGTGTGGTCGTGATAATTTTATTCTCATTAGAGAAAGATAGACATAGATCAAGGAATACCACTGATTGATGTTCAATATTGCTAGAGAAAGTTAGGCCCATCTTGTTAGAATTAAGATGTTTAACAAAAAGTTCAGCAGATGTAGCGTCCCCCCTCCATAAAAACAACAGATCGTCTATGTATCTGCCATAGAAGACCAGGTTCGCTCCAAAGCCTGACCCATAGATGTACTCGGCTTCAAATAGCCCCATGAAAAGATTGGCAAAACTGGGAGCGAACCTGGTCCCCATGGCAGTACCTAGTATCTGTAAATAGTATTCGTCTTGGTAGACAAAGAAATTATGTTCTAAAATAAAAGATATCAATTGTACAATAAACTCCTTTTGTAGTGCAGGAATATAAATATCACTTGCCAAAAATTCAGATACGGCTTGAATACCCAATTGGTGCTGTATATTAGAGTATAAGGCATGTACGTCACATGAGATCCACATCAGTTTTTCATTTAAAGTGATCTGTTCAAGTTTTTTAATCAAGTCAGGAGACTTGATGTATTCCGATACATTGTCGGTTAGGCTCCCAATCCCGGCTATGATGGGTCTTCCGGGTGGGTATTTGGGGTCCTTATGAACCTTTGGCAAGTGATAATAAAAGGCGCAATTAGGTTTTATAGGGATTAGAAAAGGTATTGTCAGTACAGCTGAAAGGAATTTTCTAATCCCTATAAAACCTAATTGCGCCTTTTATTATCACTTGCCAAAGGTTCATAAGGACCCCAAATACCCACCCGGAAGACCCATCATAGCCGGGATTGGGAGCCTAACCGACAATGTATCGGAATATGTTGATTGGTTCCTTCAACGCTATGTCGTCACATTGGATTCTTATATCAAAGATTCTCCTGACTTGATTAAAAAACTTGAACAGATCACTTTAAATGAAAAACTGATGTGGATCTCATGTGACGTACATGCCTTATACTCTAATATACAGCACCAATTGGGTATTCAAGCCGTATCTGAATTTTTGGCAAGTGATATTTATATTCCTGCACTACAAAAGGAGTTTATTGTACAATTGATATCTTTTATTTTAGAACATAATTTCTTTGTCTACCAAGACGAATACTATTTACAGATACTAGGTACTGCCATGGGGACCAGGTTCGCTCCCAGTTTTGCCAATCTTTTCATGGGGCTATTTGAAGCCGAGTACATCTATGGGTCAGGCTTTGGAGCGAACCTGGTCTTCTATGGCAGATACATAGACGATCTGTTGTTTTTATGGAGGGGGGACGCTACATCTGCTGAACTTTTTGTTAAACATCTTAATTCTAACAAGATGGGCCTAACTTTCTCTAGCAATATTGAACATCAATCAGTGGTATTCCTTGATCTATGTCTATCTTTCTCTAATGAGAATAAAATTATCACGACCACACACTTCAAAACTGTCGATTGTAACAGTTATCTTCATTATAAGAGTAACCACTATAGTCCTTGGCTTAATAATATTCCATATGGGCAGTTCAAAAGGATACGAAGAAACTGCAGTAATATCGAAGATTTTGAACAACAAAGTATTATTTTGAAAACTAGATTTGAGGAAAAAGGGTATCCTAAACAAATAATTGACATTGGATACGAAAGAGCCAAATCTGATAATAGAGATTCTTATTTTGTATATAAACCAAAGAGAAATAAACAAGACCTCAATACCGATACCACTATTGCGAATCATTCCAATCCCTTATTTATCACCAAATATAGTGTGAACCACACTAAGATAAAACGTATCATTAAAAAACATTGGGATCTGGTCAAAAGGGATCCAATCTTGGGAAAATTAGTAGATCATGAACCAAAGTGTGTATTCAGACGAGCCCCTACACTCAAAAGTGTACTAGCACCTAGTAAAGTTGTAGTCCACAAATTCAATAGAACAAAAAATCCCTCCTTACCAAATAAAAAGAACGGAATAGGGAAATGTCCACGTAAAAATTGCAATATGTGCAAATATACTACATTTGGGAGCAAAACTTTTTCATCTAGCATTACAAAGAAGTTATACAATATTCCACAATTTTTGACATGTACCTCCTCTTATGTTATCTACCTATTGACCTGCAATCTTTGTGGGATTCAATATGTGGGCCGTACCTGCAGACTGATAAGGGATAGGTGGAATGAACACTTAAGAAACATTAAAAATAAATATCGCAATCACAGCGTCCCTAGACACTGTAACAATACACACAACAGAATAACCAACACATTCAGCATTTGTCCACTTGAAATGATTCCCCATTCCCATTTATACAATAGATTCAATAGGTTGAGACAGAGGGAAACATATTGGATCTATAAACTGAAGACCTTGTTTCCCTCGGGTCTCAACCTCAACATGGACTTAGCAGCATTCTGATATTCACATTCCCCCTCCCCCCCCCTATATAGGGTACACTTCCCCTCCCCCCGTACATATATACGCCTGTTCCCTAGTTTTATTATATATATATTTTGACATATTTATTATACATCCTTTTTTTTCCCTATTCATACTATATGAGCTCTGACACTGTTTTTCTTACATATCCCCCCCTTTTTTCTTCACATTCCATCACTGTGGTCTTTACCATTTTTTCCTATTTTCTCTCCTTCATCCTTTTGTCATGCTATCTATAGATTGATTGATACTATTATATCCCTGTGGTTATTGTCCACATATGACAGATTTGAATGTTTTGATGTTTTTTATTATCCCCTATTATTCCTTCAGTTGTGCCCTCTCATCATCCCCCTATATAGGCATTATCCTATTGGAATTTTAATATGGATTAGATTCACTAGGTTACCATATATTTGCACATTTATCATCACATATCGGCAGGCTCTTTATTATATTCTGCCGTTTTTCATATACCCTTTGGGCCACAGATCACCATCGTAAATCACTATTATCACTATTATTACCATTATTATTCATTCTTACATTTTATTATCCATCCGGCACAATTGTATTAACGTAGTTTTCTTCCTTGCAAGTCACTATTCACATAGATGTAATGTTACGGATTAGACTGACACCACACGCCCCTTTCACCTCCCAGCCACTTTCTATTGGCTGCGCTCTGTATTTTTTGTTTACATCTTCCCTCTCCCACCCCTCCTCACTGCCCCGCTTATTTTCATTGGCGCATCTGGTCGCTCCTCTTTTTTATGACTGCCCACCTCATATTAGTCACATACTATTGGTCATTATATCCTATCATTCACTTCCTTGTTTACGTTCAGCCGCTTTCTATTGGCTGGCGTTGCATTACACTCCGCTTACATCTCTTTCCAATTTTTGCGCTGTAGACTTTTATTGGCGCATCTTGTTACACCTCTCCTGACATCACTGCTTACGTATCAATATTAGTGTTATGGTTATACGCTATTGGCCGATCATCCCCAATATTTAACATTTTGTCTTCTTATTATTAATGGTTGCTATGGGGACATATATAACGGCTTAGTATGTGTACCTTTTGACCATACTATGACAGTTCTCATCATGTCTGTAAGTGGGATCGCGATCGATATGTGTGTTTGCGATCTATACTTGAGTACACTCTCTTAGATGCAGCATAGCCTGACACGTATCTTACTCTTTCGTTATTATGTGTACTATTACTCAGTACACACTTGTATCAGTATCCCAAAACTCCTTCAATAATGATCCCTTATCAATTAGCCTTGGATATTAACTGATAATTAAAATACATAATGCCAGATCTAAAGAGAGTGTCTTTGTCTTTGTTTAGTAGAGACATATACCAATTTGCTCTCCTTTTGAGCGTGCAGAGTATTAACACATTATTTTCATATAGCCAATTAAAATTATGTAATTTTTTTTTTTTTTTTTCTAGATATGTATGTTATTTGTATTTTGTTTTTTGATGTAATATGTTCTGTATAATCAATATTAATGTGGTTTTATTTGTATTTTTAATTAACTTTTGCACCTTGGATCCCCTATTACTGAATGGTATGCTCCCTTAGGGGTGTGGGTTTTTTCTGGTCACTGATTGGTTCCCAACTAGTTTAAATATGGCAGCTTTTAGAATGTTTGTATAGCCTGATGAAACAGTGTGTATCACTGAGAAACGCGTTGCTGTTGTTTTTAATACTGTTGCTTTTAATTTTGCAATTAAACTTTGCATATTTTAACCTTTATTTGCTGCCGATCATCTCTTTTTATCCTTGGGCTTGGGCCTGGGGAACCTATCTTGGTCACTCCCGAGCATTTGGCTGGAACTTTGGTGCACAGTTCCATACCCATTCCTCCTTCTTGGACTTCCCTGGACTCTCCCTGGTGAGACGAGGACCTCCACTTGGGTAAACCCATCCATTGTGGTCGACCGGACGACGTGTGGTTCCGGACTGTTTTTTCTGCACTTTATGTGCGCCGCAATTTGTGAGTAGGATTCTTATTATTATATCGCTGTGTTATATTTATCTCATATGATCTGCACCATGTGGCGCCCTCTATCTAATTTGTTTTAGATTAGTCTGAAAGTGAAGGAATTTTATCATTACAGGCCTTGCCTGCGCATTTCGATCCATGGCTGGTCTTTCTGGGCCTACCCTGTGTGCTCTCTCTACACTATGCACTAGAGCTGCAACAACTAATCGTCATAATCGATAATAATCGATTATTAAAATAGTTGTCAACGAATCTCATAATCGATTAATCGATTAGTTGGTTTGCAATTAGTTGGTCTGTGCACAACACCAGCTGCTTCACTCCAATGATCTCCTGCACATGGTATTGTGTTTTTTTGGTTGTGCCCTTAGCCTAAAGGACATCTACAGACGTTTACTTTTCACTTTTTCAGGACAGTATACTTTTACAACTACCCCTGGCTTATGTGCAACCCAGATATAAAAGTCATCATTTGGATTGTTTATATTAGATCAGGTGATTTGGAATTATGCTTTTCATGATATAGTGCTCAGCTTTTTATTTACACCTAGCCCTAGATTGATGGGAGTTATTTAAATTGATGTGCACTATTATCTGTTTGCACAATTATTAGCGTATTGCTTGCTATTGCTGATTATATGTACTGTATAAATAAATGTGTAAGGCTTTGTCCTGTTATTGATATACAGTCCTTAGCGCGTTTGATTTGTTTTTTATTGTTTTTTTATATTTTTAATATATTGTGATAATATGTACCAGATTCAACCTATATGTATATAGCTGTTATTTTTAGAGCGGACTAGATATTTCCCCCTAATATTATAGCTGGTTATTTACCATTGCTTATAGATATTCAAGATATTTTTTATGTAAGAATGAAGTCAAGGGTTACTTTATTGAGAGGCCCCTTGCCAAGGTGAAAACCCCTTTGCATTGGTGAAGAGCTAACAAAGATAAATATCCCACTTTGGTGAAATTGTCAAAACCCTACTTATACATCTCAAGCACCTCAACACCATCTTAGTGCCTTTTCTTTCATGTAATTAGCAAGAGTCCATGAGCTAGTGACGGATGGGATATACATTCCTACCAGGAGGGGCAAAGTTTCCCAAACCTTAAAATGCCTATAAATACACCCCTCACCACACCCACAATTCAGTTTTACAAACTTTGCCTCCTATGGAGGTGGTGAAGTAAGTTTGTGCTAGATTCTACGTTGATATGCGCTCCGCAGCAGATTGGAGCCCGGTTTTCCTCTCAACCTGCAGTGAATGTCAGAGGGATGTGAGGAGAGTATTGCCTATTTGAATGCAATGATCTCCTTCTACGGGGTCTATTTCATAGGTTCTCTATTATCGGTCGTAGAGAATCATCTCTTACCTCCCTTTTCAGATTGACGATATACTCTTATATATATACCATTACCTCTGCTGATTTTCGTTTCAGTACTGGTTTGGCTTTCTACAACATGTAGATGAGTGTCCTGGGGTAAGTAAGTAAGCTTATTTTCTGTGACACTCTCTAAGCTATGGTTAGGCACTTTTTTATAAAGTTCTAAATATATGTATTCAAACATTTATTTGCCTTGACTCAGGATGTTCAACATTCCTTATTTTCAGACAGTCAGTTTCATACTTGGGATAATGCATTTGTTTCAATCATTTTTTCTTACCTTAAAAAATTTGACTTTCTCCAACATAGGTGTGTCCGGTCCACGGCGTCATCCTTACTTGTGGGATATTCTCTTCCCCAACAGGAAATGGCAAAGAGCCCAGCAAAGCTGGTCACATGATCCCTCCTAGGCTCCGCCTTCCCCAGTCATTCTCTTTGCCGTTGTACAGGCAACATCTCCACGGAGATGGCTTAGAGTTTTTTGGTGTTTAACTGTAGTTTTTATTCTTCAATCAAGAGTTTGTTATTTTAAAATAGTGCTGGTATGTACTATTTACTCTGAAACAGAAAAGTGATGAAGATTTCTGTTTGTAAGAGGAAAATGATTTTAGCAACCGTTACTAAAATCGATGGCTGTTTCCACACAGGACTGTTGAGAGGAATTAACTTCAGTTGGGGGAAACAGTGAGCAGACTTTTGCTGCTTGAGGTATGACACATTTCTAACAAGACTATGTAATGCTGGAAGCTGTCATTTTCCCTATGGGATCCGGTAAGCCATTTTTATTACATAAGAATAAAGGGCTTCACAAGGGCTTTTAAGACTGGTAGACATTTTCTGGGCTAAAACGATTGATATATAAGCATTTTTAATACTTCATAGCTTTGAGGAATTATTTTATTCTTGGGAATTATGTAAAATAACCGGCAGGCACTGTATTGGACACCTTGTTCTCTAGGGGCTTTCCCTAATCATAGGCAGAGCCTCATTTTCGCGCCTCTATTGCGCAGTTGTTTTTGAGAAGCATGACATGCAGATGCATGTGTGAGGAGCTCAGATACATAGAAAAGGCTTTCTGAAGGCGTCATTTGGTATCGTATTCCCCTTTGGGCTTGGTTGGGTCTCAGCAAAGCAGATACCAGGGACTGTATAGGGGTTAAACATAAAAACGGCTCCGGTTCCGTTATTTTAAGAGTTAAAGCTTTCAAATTTGGTGTGCAATACTTTTAAGGCTTTAAGACACTGTGGTGAAATTTTGGTGAATTTTGAACAATTCCTTCATACTTTTTCACATTTGCAGTAATAAAGTGTGTTCAGTTTAAAATTTAAAGTGACAGTAACGGTTTTATTTTAAAACGTTTTTTGTACTTTGTTATCAAGTTTATGCCTGTTTAACATGTCTGAACTACCAGATAGACTGTGTTCTGTATGTGGGGAAGCCAAGGTTCCTTCTCATTTAAATAGATGTGATTTATGTGACACAAAATTTAGAGAAAATGATGCCCAAGATGATTCCTCAAGTGAGGGGAGTAAGCATGGTACTGCATCATCCCCTCCTTCGTCTACGCCAGTCTTGCCCACACAGGAGGCCCCTAGTACATCTAGTGCGCCAATACTCCTTACTATGCAACAATTAACGGCTGTAATGGATAATTCTATCAAAAACATTTTAGCCAAAATGCCCACTTATCAGCGAAAGCGCGACTGCTCTGTTTTAGAAAATACGGAAGAGCATGAGGACGCTGATGATATTGGTTCTGAAGTGCCCCTACACCAGTCTGAGGGGGCCAGGGAGGTTTTGTCTGAGGGAGAAATTTCAGATTCAGGGAAAATTTCTCAACAAGCTGAACCTGATGTGATTACATTCAAATTTAAATTGGAACATCTCCGCGCTCTGCTTAAGGAGGTGTTATCTACTCTGGATGATTGTGAGAATTTGGTCATTCCAGAGAAATTATGTAAGATGGACAAGTTCCTAGAGGTCCCGGGGCCCCCCGAAGCTTTTCCTATACCCAAGCGGGTGGCGGATATTGTAAACAAAGAATGGGAAAGGCCCGGCATACCTTTCGTCCCTCCCCCTATATTTAAGAAATTGTTTCCTATGGTCGACCCCAGAAAGGACTTATGGCAGACAGTCCCCAAGGTCGAGGGGGCGGTTTCTACTCAAAACAAACGCACCACTATACCCATAGAAGATAGTTGTGCTTTCAAAGATCCTATGGATAAAAAATTAGAGGGTTTGCTTAAAAAGATGTTTGTTCAGCAAGGTTACCTTCTACAACCAATTTCATGCATTGTTCCTGTCACTACAGCAGCGTGTTTCTGGTTCGATGAACTAGAAAAGGCGCTCAATAAAGATTCTTCTTATGAGGAGATTTTGGACAGAATTCATGCTCTCAAATTGGCTAACTCTTTCACCTTAGACGCCACTTTGCAATTGGCTAGATTAGCGGCGAAAAATTCTGGGTTTGCTATTGTGGCGCGCAGAGCGCTTTGGCTAAAATCTTGGTCAGCGGATGCGTCTTCCAAGAACAAATTGCTTAACATTCCTTTCAAGGGGAAAACGCTGTTTGGCCCTGACTTGAAAGAGATTATTTCTGATATCACTGGGGGCAAGGGCCACGCCCTTCCTCAGGATAGGTCTTTCAAGGCTAAAAATAAACCAAATTTTCGTCCCTTTCGCAGAAACGGACCAGCCCCAAGTGCTACATCCTCTAAGCAAGAGGGTAATACTTCTCAAGCCAAGCCAGCCTGGAGGCCAATGCAAGGCTGGAACAAAGGTAAGCAGGCCAAGAAACCTGCCACTGCTACCAAGACAGCATGAGATGTTGGCCCCCGATCCGGGACCGGATCTGGTGGGGGGCAGACTCTCTTTCTTCGCTCAGGCTTGGGCAAGAGATGTTCTGGATCCTTGGGCGCTGGAAATAGTCTCCCAAGGTTATCTTCTGGAATTCAAGGGGCTTCCCCCAAGGGGGAGGTTCCACAGGTCTCAATTGTCTTCAGACCACATAAAAAAACAGGCATTCTTACATTGTGTAGAAGACCTGTTAAAAATGGGAGTGATTCATCCTGTTCCATTAGGAGAACAAGGGATGGGGTTCTACTCCAATCTGTTCATAGTTCCCAAAAAAGAGGGAACATTCAGACCAATCTTAGATCTCAAGATCCTAAACAAGTTTCTCAAGGTTCCATCGTTCAAAATGGAAACCATTCGAACAATTCTTCCTTCCATCCAGGAAGGTCAATTCATGACCACGGTGGATTTAAAGGATGCGTATCTACATATTCCTATCCACAAGGAACATCATCGGTTCCTAAGGTTCGCCTTTCTGGACAAGCATTACCAGTTTGTGGCACTTCCGTTCGGATTAGCCACTGCTCCAAGAATTTTCACAAAGGTACTGGGGTCCCTTCTAGCGGTGCTAAGACCAAGGGGCATTGCAGTAGTACCTTACTTGGACGACATTCTGATTCAAGCGTCGTCCCTTCCAAAAGCAAAGGCTCACACGGACATCGTCCTGGCCTTTCTCAGATCTCACGGGTGGAAAGTGAACGTAGAAAAAAGTTCTCTATCTCCGTCAACAAGAGTTCCCTTCTTGGGAACAATAATAGACTCCTTAGAAATGAGGATTTTTCTGACAGAGGCCAGAAAATCAAAACTTCTAAACTCTTGTCAAGTACTTCATTCTGTTCCTCTTCCTTCCATAGCGCAGTGCATGGAAGTAATAGGTTTGATGGTCGCGGCAATGGACATAGTTCCTTTTGCGCGAATTTATCTGAGACCATTACAACTGTGCATGCTCAGTCAGTGGACTGGGGATTATACAGACTTGTCTCCGACGATACAAGTAGATCAGAGGACCAGAGATTCACTCCGTTGGTGGCTGTCCCTGGACAACCTGTCACAGGGGATGAGCTTCCGCAGACCGGAGTGGGTCATTGTCACGACCGACGCCAGTCTGGTGGGCTGGGGCGCGGTCTGGGGACTCCTGAAAGCTCAGGGTCTTTGGTCTCGGGAAGAATCTCTTCTCCCGATAAATATTCTGGAACTAAGAGCGATATTCAATGCTCTCAAGGCTTGGCCTCAGCTAGCAAAGGCCAAATTCATACGGTTTCAATCGGACAACATGACGACTGTTGCGTACATCAACCATCAGGGGGGAACAAGGAGTTCCCTGGCGATGGAAGAAGTGACCAAAATCATTCAATGGGCGGAGACTCACTCCTGCCACTTGTCTGCAATCCACATCCCAGGAGTGGAAAATTGGGAAGCGGATTTTCTGAGTCGTCAGTCATTTCATCCGGGGGAGTGGGAACTCCATCCGGAAATCTTTGCCCAAATTACTCAGTTGTGGGGCATTCCAGACATGGATCTGATGGCCTCTCGTCAGAACTTCAAGGTTCCTTGCTACGGGTCCAGATCCAGGGATCCCAAGGCGACTCTAGTAGATGCACTAGTAGCACCTTGGACCTTCAAACTAGCATATGTGTTCCCACCGTTTCCTCTCATCCCCAGGCTGGTAGCCAGGATCAATCAGGAGAGGGCATCGGTGATCTTGATAGCTCCTGCGTGGCCACGCAGGACTTGGTATGCAGACCTGGTGAATATGTCATCGGCTCCACCATGGAAGCTACCTTTGAGACGGGACCTTCTTGTTCAAGGTCCGTTCGAACATCCGAATCTGGTCTCACTCCAACTGACTGCTTGGAGATTGAACGCTTGATTTTATCAAAGCGAGGGTTCTCAGATTCTGTCATTGATACTCTTGTTCAGGCCAGAAAGCCTGTAACTAGAAAAATCTACCATAAAATATGGAAAAGATATATCTGTTGGTGTGAATCTAAAGGATTCCCTTGGGACAAGATAAAAATTCCTAAGATTCTATCCTTTCTTCAAGAAGGTTTGGAGAAAGGATTATCTGCAAGTTCTTTGAAGGGACAGATTTCTGCTTTGTCTGTGTTACTTCACAAAAAGCTGGCAGCTGTGCCAGATGTTCAAGCTTTTGTTCAGGCTCTGGTTAGAATCAAGCCTGTTTACAAACCTTTGACTCCTCCTTGGAGTCTCAATTTAGTTCTTTCAGTTCTTCAGGGGGTTCCGTTTGAACCCTTACATTCCGTTGATATTAAGTTATTATCTTGGAAAGTTTTGTTTTTGGTTGCAATCTCTTATGCTAGAAGAGTTTCAGAGTTATCTGCTCTGCAGTGTTCTCCTCCTTATCTGGTGTTCTATGCAGATAAGGTGGTTTTGCGTACTAAACCTGGTTTTCTTCCGAAAGTTGTTTCTAACAAAAACATTAACCAGGAGATAGTCGTGCCTTCTTTGTGTCCGAATCCAGTTTCAAAGAAGGAACGTTTGTTGCACAATTTGGATGTAGTTCGTGCTCTAAAATTCTATTTAGATGCTACAAAGGATTTTAGACAAACATCTTCCTTGTTTGTTGTTTATTCTGGTAAAAGGAGAGGTCAAAAAGCAACTTCTACCTCTCTCTCTTTTTGGCTTAAAAGCATCATCAGATTGACTTACGAGACTGCCGGACGGCAGCCTCCTGAAAGAATC
Source organism: Bombina bombina (assembly GCF_027579735.1). Classification (NCBI taxonomy): domain Eukaryota; kingdom Metazoa; phylum Chordata; class Amphibia; order Anura; family Bombinatoridae; genus Bombina; species Bombina bombina. The sequence goes on along the minus strand of NC_069506.1, from coordinate 300,030,906 downwards.
ACAGCTCATTCCACTAGGGCCGTGGCTTCCACATGGGCCTTCAAGAACGAGGCTTCTGTTGATCAGATATGTAAGGCAGCGACTTGGTCTTCACTGCACACTTTTACTAAATTTTACAAATTTGATACTTTTGCTTCTTCTGAGGCTATTTTTGGGAGAAAGGTTTTGCAAGCCGTGGTGCCTTCCATCTAGGTGACCTGATTTGCTCCCTCCCTTCATCCGTGTCCTAAAGCTTTGGTATTGGTTCCCACAAGTAAGGATGACGCCGTGGACCGGACACACCTATGTTGGAGAAAACAGAATTTATGTTTACCTGATAAATTACTTTCTCCAACGGTGTGTCCGGTCCACGGCCCGCCCTGGTTTTTTAATCAGGTCTGATAATTTATTTTCTTTAACTACAGTCACCACGGTATCATATGATTTCTCCTATGCAAATATTCCTCCTTTACGTCGGTCGAATGACTGGGGAAGGCGGAGCCTAGGAGGGATCATGTGACCAGCTTTGCTGGGCTCTTTGCCATTTCCTGTTGGGGAAGAGAATATCCCACAAGTAAGGATGACGCCGTGGACCGGACACACCGTTGGAGAAAGTAATTTATCAGGTAAACATAAATTCTGTTTTTTCCCTGTGGGCTGTTAGGCTCGCGGGGGCTGAAAATGCTTCATTTTATTGCGTCATTCTTGGCGCTGACTTTTTTGGCGCAAAAATTTTTTGCTGTTTCCGGCGTCATACGTGTCGCCGGAAGTTGCGTCATTTTTTTGACTTTTTTTGCGTCAAAAGTGTCGGCGTTCCGGATGTGGCGTCATTTTTGGCGCCAAAAGCATTTAGGCGCCAAATAATGTGGGCGTCTTATTTGGCGCTAAAAAATATGGGCGTCATTTTTGTCTCCACATTATTTAAGTCTCATTATTTATTGCTTCTGGTTGCTAGAAGCTTGTTCTCTGGCATTTTTTTTCCCATTCCTGAAACTGTCATTTAAGGAATTTGATCAATTTTTCTTTATATGTTGTTTTTTCTATTACATATTGCAGGATGTTCCACGTTGCAACTGAGTCAGAAGATACTTCAGGAAAATCGCTGCCCGGTGCTGGAGCTACCAAGCTTAGTGTATCTGCTATAAACTTTTGGTATCTGTTTCTCCAGCTGTTGTTTGTATTGCATGTCATGACAAACTTATTAATGCAGATAAAATTTCCTTTAGTACTGTTACATTACCTGTTGCTGTTCCGTCAACATCTAATTTTCAGAGTGTTCCTGATAACATAAGAGATTTTATTTTTTAAAAATCCATTAAGAAGGCTATGTCTGTTATTTCTCCTTCTAGTATACATAAAAGTCTTTTAAAACTTCTCTTTTTTCAGGTGAATTTTTAAATGAACATCATCATTCTGATACTGATAATGGTTCTTCTGGTTCAGAGGTTTCTGTCTCAGAGGTTGATGCTGATAAATCTTTGTATTTGTTCAAGATGGAATTTATTCGTTCTTTACTTAAAGAAGTATTAATTGCATTAGAAATAGAGGATTCTGGTCCTCTTGATACTAACAGGCCCATTTATCAAAGGGCTTGCGGACCTGATCCGACACTGCGGATCAGGTCCGCAAGACCTCGCTAAATGCGGAGAGCAATACGCTCTCCGCATTTAACATTGCACCAGCAGCTCACAAGAGCTGCTGGTGCAACGCCGCCCCCTGCTGACTCGCGGCCAATCGGCCGCCAGCAGGGGGGGGTGTCAATCAACCCGATCGTACTCGATCGGGTTGATTTCCGGCGATTCCTGTCCGCCTGCTCAGAGCAGGCGGACAGGGTTATGAAGCAGCGGTCTTTGTGACCGCTGCTTTATAAGTTGTGTTTCTGGCGAGTCTGAAGACTCGCCAGAAACACGGCCCTTCAAGCTCTGTACGGAGCTTGATAAATGGGCCTGCAAATCTAAACGTTTAAATAAGGTTTTTAAATCTCCTGTAGTTATTCCAGAAGTGTTTTCTCTCCCTGATGCTATTTCTGAAGTAATTTCCAGGGAATGGAATCATTTGGGTAATTCATTTACTCCTTCTAAACGTTTAAGCAATTATATCCTGTGCCATCTGACAGATTAGAGTTTTTTGGGACAAAATCCCTAAGGTTAATGGGGCTGTCTCTACTCCTGCTAAACGTACTACTATTCCTACGGCAGATAGTACTTCATTTAAGGATCCTTTAGATAGGAAAATTGAATCCTTTCTAAGAAAAGCTTACTTATGTTCAGGTAATCTTCTTAGACCTGCTATATTTTTAGCGGATGTTGCTGCAGCTTCAACTTTTTGGTTAGAAGCTTTAGCGCCACAAGTAACAGATCATAATTTTATAGCATTATTATTATTCTATAACATGCTAATAATTTTATTTGTGATACCATCTTTTGATATCATTAGAGTTGATGTCAGGTATATGTCTCTAGCTATTTTAGCTAGAAAAGCTTTATGGCTTAAAACTTGGAATGCTGATATGTCTTCTAAGTCAACTTTGCTTTCCCTTTCTTTCCAGGGTAATAACTTATTCGGTTCTCAGTTGGATTCTATTATCTCAACTGTTACTGGAGGGAAGAGAACTTTTTTACCAAAGGATAAAAAATCTAAGGTAAATTTAGGTCTAATAATCGTTTTCGTTCCTTTCCTCACAACAAGGAACAAAAGCCTGATCCTTCATCCTCAGGAGCGGTATCAGTTTGGAAACCATTTCCAGTTTGGAATATATCCAAGCCTTATAGAAACCTAAAGCCAGCTCCTAAGTACCCATGAAGGTGCGGCCCTCATTCCAGCTCATCTGGTATGGGGCAGATTACGTTTTCTTCAAAGAAATTTGATCAATTCCGTTCACAATCTCTGGTTTCAGAACATTGTTTCAGAAAGGTACAGAATTGGCTTCAAGTTAAGGCCTCCTGCAAAGAGATTTTTTTCTTTCCCGTGTCCCAGTAAACACAGCAAAGGCTCAGCATTTCTGAAATGTGTTTCAGATCTAGAGTTGGCTGGAGTAATTATGCCAGTTCCAGTTCTGGAACAGGGGCTGGGTTTTATTCTATCTCTTCATTGTACCAAAGAAGGTCAATTCCTTCAGACCAGTTCCGGAGCTATCGATATTGAATCGTTATATAAGGATACCAACATTCAAGATGGTAACTGTAGGACTATCCTGCCTTTTGTTTAGCAAAAGACTTCCTGTGCAGCTGCTGCTGGAGTACAACTTTCTCAACAGACACTGCAGCACATGCTCTGCATCACAGATTTTTACTGGGTCCACTGGACCTCTGCGGATTGCCTCCTGTGGAAGCCCTGATACAGTCTGTTGGGTGACTTGATTGATCCCTTCCTGTCTGACTAGCATCAAAGGAGATGCTTTACATTTTGTGAGTATATACCTTACCACACATACCATTGCTTTTGGCATAAGACAGTACTAGGCCATATAGGCACCTCTGTGTTCCCTTGTGTTCCACTACAGATCTCCTATCTCCACCTTGAGAGCTCGGTCTGCTGGGTGACTGTTATAGATCCCAGACTGCTCCCATTGCACTAACTGGAGTGCATCCTAGATTGTGAGTTGAATACAATACAATCTGATAGTTCACCTGTTTGGATCAAACAATATTAGGCCATGTGGCGCATCTGTCTTCTTCTCTGTTTATAGGTTACCCTTTCGGATCCAGGCCGGGTCTGCTACAGATTGCTGCCTCAACAACATCTTATTTTTACATACCTAATATAAATTGTTGGAATATAATGTTATATTGCTACTTTGCTGAATTGTTATATATTGTTGTAAATTAATAATTTGCTGAATTACTTCTGTGAATAGATATTTGTATATCACTATTATCCAGTCAATCATAATCTGTGCATTTTATTTACTATCTTTTATAATACACAACATATTGTGCATAAATTCTCTTAGGGCGCCCCCTATCCTATAGTCAGATGCAAGTCTTACAGGTTGGGGAGCTGTGTGGGGGTCTCTGACGGCACAAGGGGTTTGGGAATCTCAGGAGGTGAGATTACTGATCAATATTTTGGAACTCCGTGCAATTTTCAGAGCTCTTCAGTCTTGGCCTCTTCTGAAGAGAGAGTTGTTCATTTGTTTTCAGATAGATAACGTCACAACTGTGGCATACATCAATCATCAAGGAGGGACTCACAGTCCTCTGGCTATGAAAGAAGTATCTCGAATTTTGGTTTGGGCGGAATCCAGCTCCTGTCTAATCTCTGCGGTTCATATCCCAGGTATAGACAATTGGGAAGCGGATTATCTCAGTCGCCAAACGTTGCATCCGGGCGAATGGTCTCTTCACCCAGAGGTATTTCTTCAGATTGTTCAAATGTGGGAACTCCCAGAAATAGATCTGATGGCTTCTCATCTAAACAAGAAACTTCCCTGGTATCTGTCCAGATCCTCGGGCGGAGGCAGTGGATGCATTATCACTTCCTTGGAAGTATCATCCTGCCTATATCTTTCCGCCTCTAGTTCTTCTTCCAAGAGTATTCTCCAAGATTCTAAAGGAATGCTCGTTTGTCCTGCTGGTAGCTCCAGCATGGCCTCACAGGTTTTGGTATGCGGATCTTGTCCGGATGGCCTCTTGCCAGCTGTGGACTCTTCCGTTAAGACCAGACTTTCTGTCGCAAGGTCCTTTTTTCCATCAGGATCTCAAATCCTTAAATTTTAAGGTATGGAGTTTGAACGCTTGATTCTTGGTCAAAGAGGTTTCTCTGACTCTGTGATTGATACTATGTGACAGGCTCGTAAATCTGTATCTAGAGAGATATATTATAGAGTCTGGAAGACTTATATTTCTTAAGTGTCTTTCTCATCATTTTTTCTTGGCATTCTTTTTGAATACCGAGAATTTTACAGTTTCTTCAGGATGGTTTAGATAAAGGTTTGTCCGCAAGTTCCTTGGAAGGACAAATCTCTGCTCTTTCTGTTCTTTTTCACAGAAGGATTGCTAATCTTCCTGATATTCATTGTTTTGTACAAGCTTTGGTTCGTATAAAACCTGTCATTAAGTCAATTTCTCCTCCTTGGAGTTTGAATTTGGTTCTGGGGGCTCTTCAAGTTCCTCCTTTTGAACCCATGCATTCTTTGGTCGTTATATTACTTTCTTGGAAAGTTTTGTTTCTTTTGGCCATCTCTTCTGCCAGAAGAGTCTCTGAATTATCTGCTCTTTCTTGTGAGTCTCCTTTTCTGATTTTTCATCAGGATAAGGCGGTGCTGCGAACATCTTTTGAATTTTTTACCTAAGGTTGTGAATTCTAACAACATTAGTAGAGAAATTGTGGTTCCTTCATTATGTCCTAAATCCTATGAATTCTAAGGAGAAATCATTGCATTCTTTGGATGCTGTTAGAGCTTTGTAATATTATGTTGAAGCTACTAAGTCTTTCCGAAAGACTTCTAGTCTATTTGTCATCTTTTCCGGTTCTAGAAAAGGCCAGAAAGCTTCTGCCATTTCTTTGGCATCTTGGTTGAAATCTTTATTTCATCATGCCTATGTCGAGTCGGGTAAAATTCCGCCTCGAAGGATTACAGCTCATTCTACTAGGTCAGTTTCTACTTCCTGGGCGTTTAGGAATGAAGCTTCGGTTGATCAGATTTGCAAAGCAGCAACTTGGTCCTCTTTGCATACTTTTACTAAATTCTACCATTTTGATGTGTTTTCTTCTTCTGAAGCAGTTTTTGGTAGAAAAGTACTTCAGGCAGTGGTTTCAGTTTGAATCTTCTGCTTATGTTTTTCATTAAACTTTATTTTGGGTGTGGATTATTTTCAGCAGGAATTGGCTGTCTTTATTTTATCCCTCCCTCTCTAGTGACTCTTGCGTGGAAAGATCCACATCTTGGGTAGTCATTATCTCATACGTCACTAGCTCATGGACTCTTGCTAATTACATGAAAGAAAACATAATTTATGTAAGAACTTACCTGATAAATTCATTTCTTTCATATTAGCAAGAGTCCATGAGGCCCGCCCTTTTTCCCCTGCCACTTCTTGATTATTTTCTAGATCTAGATTATTTTCTAGATCATCAATCTTTTGTTGAAGAGCTATAGTGTGTTTTTCCAATGCTACCAGTTTATTAGTGTTGATATTCTGTGTGTCTTCTAAATCTGACACCCTCCCCTCCACCTCCGACACTCTAGTCGAAAATTGTTTCACTTCCTCTGCAAGCGTATCCACCCCTTTTTGTAAGTTTTCTATCTTAGGTAAAAAAGTGTGGATATTTGCTTTACTATAAGGTGCGGGTCTAGGACATGGCTTTCTGGGATAGGGTCAAAGGAGGAAGCCTGGATACCCACATCAGAACCAAACTTAGCTCTGCGATCAGTGTTTTTATTCCTGCTAGCCATTTTGTTTGGTACTAGAAATTTCTCCATACACTATCAGCGTTCTATTTGCTAGCGTGAGTTTTGAACAACTATTCAGCTCAGTAAAATGCCCTATACAACCACTCTCCCAGCTCAGACAGTTGTTACACAAATTGGGCAAGCAATCTAAACAACATAACAATACATGTCAGTATGTACAATCAACACGTTATGAAATGTTATTCAACCTGCAAGACAAATAAGTGATTAGAGCAGCATTCAGTATTTAGCACTGCATATGTTTTCCATAAACTCTTCTCCCAAGCAGACCTATGATTACACAAAATGAGCAAGCAAAGCCAACAGCATATCAATACAGTTCAAAATGTACAGTCCGTATGTCCATAAATGCAATGCACCCCGACTTGGGTCGCTCCCCTCACTGCTCCGTTAGATGCCCAGTAGCTTCAAATCAGAAACATGCAATATTATTATTGTGCTGTCAAATTTCTAAAGGGCTGTAGACGTGAGAGTTGCCCGTTACCTGCAGGAGACAATACAATACAATAAAATATTATACAGGCCCCACAAATGGGCCTGCACTACAACCTGTAAAAGAGGGTATGAGCAGGGTTACATTTCAGAGGTACCTCCAGTAAGCAAACATAACAGACACAAAGCCCCAGTTAATACTGCGAGTCCTGGGGTGCAATGGAGGAAGACTTATATAAGTGTCAGATGTGCAAAGTTGGGGAGCTGCTGTGGCAACAGTTAGCACCAACAGTCCTCTGCGACAGCGAACAGTTAATTTTCCCTTTTTCCCCTGCCACTTCTTGATTAATGTCTTCTCCTTCTCTTTGGGGATCCCACTGGGCTACCCTAGCAATCTTTCTAACCAGTGGAGGGTGCAATCACTGTGGGCGCCCAGGATATTAGCAGCCAGGCTGGTTGTACAAGGAGCTGCTGCCGTATAGACTCTGTAATGTCAAGTATTAGGGCAGGGTAATATCTCCGTTGTCAGAGTGAAAGGGACACTGTTTTAAACATCAGTGCTGTTGTTGGGAAGAGGCACTAAGAGTCCCATGCATACAAGTCTGCTGGCCAGTAGCAGGGATGATACCGGTCAGGGGATATTATAGATATGTTTCCAAGCCTATCAAGTCCAGTGTTTATGTGAGTCTGAGGCGTCCAACCTTTTATAAAAAGAACCAGTGTCAGTGGCAATCCAGTCAAAGTGGCAAGTATGGGGGCTCGGAGGTGTGTATCATGTAGCACTTACTACTTGCAGTAGATCATGTCCCCACTCCAGATCCCCTGAGCAGGCCTAATCTGCAAAGCGGCACTTCAAGATTGTTTCGCGCCACTTATCCTAAGCTGTACCGGTCCTTCCCTGAGGGCTGCGGCACCAGACAGGCCAGCCGCAAACACTGTGGGGCTATGCGAGAGACCTTTGGCATCTGGCTCTATCAGTGTGAGGATCCTGAGCCTTTCTCCACCGCTCGCTAGTCCGGCGAGGGGTTGCGACCCACGTGGGGCCAAGATGGCGTCGGGCTGTTACAGGCTACCCTCCTCCGTTGTCACCGGTCCGCCGTCGGAACTCCGGGATTTTTGAAGCTGAAGTCTTCTCTTCCGGCCGAAGTGCCGGGTATGCCCTCCTCTGTGACACCACTCTGAAGTGAGGACTTCGGTGGTGGAGCCGCGATCGGCTCACACGAAACAGGCAGAGAGGGTCCTCTGGTGCGCCTCCTCTCCACTCCCGGCAGCAGAATCTGCCAAGGAATTATTTCGTTTGGGACCGGGCAAGCAGGCAGGTAAACAAATGTTGTGGAGCTGGTGGAAATCTGTTGTTAGTGCTATTTTCAGACAGTTTTAATTAGTCCCGACACGGAGCTCCTCTTGTCTGCCTCTTACCTGTTTAATCGTTTTTATATGTATTTGGTGATAAAACTTATTGGGGCCTAGTTTTTTTCCGCATGGCTGGCTTGAATTTGGCCTAGAAACAGTTTCCTTAGGCTTTCCACTGTTGTAATATGAGTGGGAGGGGCCTATTTTGCCTTTTTTTTGCACAGCAAAAATTACAGACACAGACATCCAGCTTCTTCCTGCATGATCCAGGACATCTCTGGAGGGCTCAAAAGGCTTCAAAGTCGTTTTTGAGGGAGGTAAAAAGCCACAGTAGAGCTGTGGCAGTTGTTGTGACTGTTTGAAAAAACAAAAACAAAAAAAAAAACGTTTGTCTTTTATTATTTTTTGGGTATTAAGGGGTTAATCATCCATTTGCAAGTGGGTGCAATGCTCTGCTAACTTGTTACATACACTGTAAAACTTTTGTTAGTGTAACTGCCTTTTTTCACTGTTATTTCAAATTTTGACAAGAAAATCAATCAAGAGATTGTTGTTCCATCATTGTGTCCTAATCCTTCTTCAAAGAAGGAACGTCTTTTACATAATCTGGACGTAGTCCGTGCCTTGAAGTTTTACTTACAAGCTACTAAAGATTTTCGTCAAACATCTACCCTGTTTGTCGTTTACTCTGGACAGAGGAGAGGTCAAAAAGCTTCGGCAACCTTTCTTTCCTTTTGGCTTCGGAGCATAATACGCCTAGCCTATGAGACCGCTGGACAGCAGCCCCCTGAAAGGATTACAGCTCATTCTACTAGAGCTGTGGCTTCCACCTGGGCCTTTAAAAATGAGGCCTCTGTTGAACAGATTTGCAAGGCCGCGACTTCCTTCCGCTTAATCCTGCCTTGTCCCTCCCATCATCCGTGTACTTTAGCTTTGGTATTGGTATCCCATAAGTAATGGATGATCCGTGGACTGGATACACTTAACAAGAGAAAACATAATTTATGCTTACCTGATAAATTTATTTCTCTTGTAGTGTATCCAGTCCACGGCCCGCCCTGTCCTTTTAAGGCAGGTCTAAATTTTAATTAAACTACAGTCACCACTGCACCCTATGGTTTCTCCTTTCTCTGCTTGTTTTCGGTCGAATGACTGGATATTACAGTTAGGGGAGGAGATATATAGCAGCTCTTCAGTGGGTGATTCTCTTGCAACTTCCTGTTGGGAAGGAGAATATCCCATAAGTAATGGATGATCCGTGGACTTGATACACTACAAGAGAAATAAATTTATCAGGTAAGCATAAATTATGTTTTTTAGATGGTGGTGCAGTCTTTCACAAAGGAATTGCCAAACCTCTTTCTCCCATCTCAGGTCTCAGCAGAAAACCTCAGAAGAAAAGGCCAACATTAGTGCAATGTAGCTTAGCAAACAGCCTGTACTAAGAACATACTCGCAGGGATACCTGAAGAAATTGGAGATTTTATTCAGAAAACACCTGAAGCATTGGTAACCGTGATTTCCAGCTTTTATAAAATCCAATAAAAAGCTCAAAGTATGAATAAAAGAAGCTCTTTTCATAGTGATTTTAACTGCTCTTGAAAAGGGCAGCTGTGTCTGCCGAAACCGGTTGAGCTTTTTTATTCATATTTGAGCTTTTTATTGTTTTTTATTAAAGCTGGAAATCACTGTTATCAGTGCTTAGGGAATCTTTGCCTCCTCCTAGTGGTAGGAAAGAGTAATTCCCATAAGTAATGGATCATGAACTCTCAACATGTTTTTTTTAATATTGGGACTAATCTTATGTTTCAATAATGTCATATATGAAAAGGACTCCTCTAGGCTCTATATGAAAGGACTCCTCTAGGCTGTATCTCCATAAATACAAATATATTAAAACATATACTATTACAAAAAGTTACCATATAAAAACAATATCAGAAGGTTGCAATGGTTATAAGTGCATAACATTATTGAAGCGTAAGATTATTAAATATTACAAATATATATGTTTACCAAACATTATACCAGACTTTTTCATATAACCCAATGTTCATATATTATGGCATAAAGATGAATGTATCTAAATAAAACTACAATTGAAGAATAAAAGAATAATCTTACATTACGCCTCTAGCCTTGAGAAAGGCTGAAAGCACCATACTCATAACGCTGAGTTGGAATGACGCCAATCGAGCAGTATCGAAGGACCTTGCAAGCTGAATGTGAAGCTGGGCAGCTTAAACAGACAGCGTGTAGCTGGGAAAGACAGACTTACAGAGCCATTTACCACACATGGAGGTATGGAGAATCGGTAATACAAGCATTGTGAGTACTCCCAGGAACTTATTTGCTTTTTCGTTACACGGATAACAGGAGTCTCTTGAAAGTGTTTTAAAGGGGATTAACTTTTTGATGTTAAGATCAGTCCTTACAAATATTATTTTTTCCAGACTCTGGATGCTATATTTATGAAATTTCCTTTGTATATCACTGAACTTTTAACATTTTAATTATAGTTCTGACCTTTTTGTATATTTGATTTATATAGATTCCAATTATTGGGTATTTTTATGAATACTGATTGTGTTTTTATCAATGAACCTAAATGTTATTAAATGTGAATTTATATTATGGTATAAATCTATTAAATATCTTCTTATTTGGTATTATACTTATATGTATTTGATACTCTTTACTATTAAGAGTAGCGTGCACACAAGGTTCTCTTTTCTTCTTCTTATTAGTTTTTAGGGTCTAAAACTAGACATTTCTTGTTCTGGTGTTTAGATCTCTACATTTTTGCACCAGTCACACGTTATACGATTTAAACTATTTATTGATTCCACTCCTGAGATAAGGAAATTTGTAAATTTTTTTGTAATGACTAGGAATTTATTTGTCTTCATGATTCAGGTAGAGCATGCAATTTTAAGCAACTTTCTAATTTACTCCTATTATCAATTTTTCTTCATTCTCTTGCTATCTTTATTTGAAATGCAAGAATGTAAGTTTAGATGCCGGCCCATTTTTGGTGAACAACCTGGGTTGTCCTTGCTGATTGGTGGATAAATTCATCCACCAATAAAAAAGTGCTGTCCAGAGGTCTGAACCAAAAAAAAAGCTTAGATGTCTTCTTTTTCAAATAAAGATAACAAGAGAACAAAGAAAAATTGATAATAGGAGTAAATTAGAAAGTTGCTTAAAATTGCATGCTCTATCTGAATCACGAAAGAAAAAAAAAATGGGTTTAGTATCCCTTTAACCCCTTAAAGACAGAGGACGTACCAGGTACGTCATAGAAAATACTTCCCTTAATGACAGTTGACGTACCTGGTACGTCCTCTGTTGTCTGAAGTGCTGGAAGCGATCTTGATCGCTTCCAGCTGCTTACAAGGTATTGTAGTGATGCCTCAATATTGAGGCATCACTACAATCCCCCATTTTACATACCGATGCAGAAAGGGCCACTCTGTGGCCCAATCTGCATCGGCTATGTATGTTTCACAATCAGTGGCTGTTTGTTGTGCTGATATCATTCAATATATACCCATCGGTTACAATTACTAACCGATCTCTAAGTCTTCCGATTTTCTGCCGGTTCCGGCGGTAGCGGCGGGGGGAGGCGGGGGGGCGGGTGCGCGCTCGTGCGCGCGCACGCAAAATTCACAGCACATAAAAAAAAAAAAAAAAAAGATCGATCTAGATGCAGTGGCATCTTTGTTCTTTAATAAGGGATCTGGGAGGGGGAGGGTTGAATATTATTTAGGGGGGGCCAGCTACACTACAGCAAACTTATTTTATATTAAAAAAGTAAAAAAAAAAACTATTTTGGGGGGCAAATTGGGTACTGGCAGACAGCTGCCAGTACCCAAGATGGCGGCATATAGACAGAGGGGGAGGGTTAGAAAGATGTAAGGGGGGATCAGGGAGGTTGTGGGGTAAGGGGGGATCTATCACTGCAGACTTTATGCCAAAAAATAAAAAAAATATTTTTATTTCAGTACTGGCAGACTTTCTGCCAGTACTTAAGATGGCGGTGACAATTGTGAGGTGGGGAGGGAAGAGAGCTGTTTGAGGGGGGTCAGGGGGGGATCAGGGGGTGGGATGTGTCAGGTGGGAGGCTGATCTCTACACTAAAGCTAAAAATTAACCCCACAAGCTACCTAATTAACCCCTTAACTGCTGGGCATATTACAAGTGTGGTGCGCAGCAGTATTTAATGGCCTTATTATTACCAAAAAGCAACACCAAAGCCATATATGTCTGCTATTTCTGAACAAAGGGGATCCCAGAGAAGCATTTACAACCATTTGTGCCATAATTGCACAAGCTGTTTGTAAATAATTTCAGTGAGAAACCTAAAATTGTGAAAAATTTAAGTTTTTTTTTTTATTTGATCGTATTTGGCGGTGAAATGGTGGCATGAAATATACCAAAATGGGCCTATATCAATAATTTGGGTTGTCTACTACACTACACTAAAGCTAAAATTAAACCTAAAAGCTCCCTACAAGCTCCCTAATTAACCCCTTCACGGCTGGGCATAATACACGTGTGGTGTGCAGCGGCATTTAGCGGCCTTCTAATTACCAAAAAGCAATGCCAAATCCATATAGGTCTGCTATTTCTGAACAAAGGGGATCCCATAGAAGTATTTACAACCATTTATGCCATAATTGCACAAGTTGTTTGTAAATAAATTCAGCGAGAAACCTAAAGTTAGTGAAAAAAATTGTGAAAAAGTCAACAATTTTTTTTATTTGATCGCAATTGGCGGTGAAATGGTGGCATGAAATATACCAAAATGGGTCTAGATCAATGCTTTGGGATGTCTTCTAAATATAAATATATACATGTCAAGGGATATTCAGGGATTCCTGAAAGATATCAGTGTTCCAATGTAACTAGCGCTAATTTTGAAAAAAAGTGGTTTGGAAATAGCAAAGTGCTACTTGTATTTATGGCCCTATAACTTGCAAAAAAAGCAAAGAACATGTAAACATTGGGTATTTCTAAACTTGGGACAAAATTTAGAAACTATTTAGCATGGGTGTTTTTTGGTGGTTGTAGATGTGTAACAGATTTTGGGGGTAAAAGTTAGAAAAAGTGTGTTTTTTTCCATTTTTTCCTCATATTTTATCATTTTTTTTTTAGTAAATTATAAGATATGATGAAAATAATAGTATCTTTAGAAAGTCCATTTAATGACGAGAAAAACGGTATATAATATGTGTGGGTACAGTAAACAAGTAAGAGGAAAATTACAGCTAAACGCAAACACTGCAGAAATGTAAAAATAGCCATTGTCATTAAGGGTAAGAAAATTGAAAAATGGTCCGGTCATTAAGGGGTTAAGTAACATTTGGAAGAGCTTGTTTTTCCCTTTAAGAAATCTGTTTTACTGGCTTGTTAAATAAGAATATGGTAGGATCAAAAGGGATTTGACATCTGCCATAACTGAGACAGTACTCTTTACCACAATCTCCCCTTATCTTTTTTTCTTCTTCAGCCTCTGAGATCCAGATGATGACTTTACCCCAGGGGCAGTACGTGATTGCAGAAGCATCAATGGGCACTCCGGTTACTCCTGTACATAGCAGCCAAGTGAAGGTAAAAACTCCAACTGTATCTAGAAACACACTAAGCAAAGTAAATATTATTGAGCAACATAGTCTTGGGTTCTGTTTTTCACCTGAAAGTAATCCAAAGTGAATATTCAAGATCAAACTTCCAATGATTTGTTTTTGATCATCATAATCTTCCATCCCGTTTGTAGTAAACCATGACACTTAACAAAAGAGGAACGGGTCTTAGGAATTCTTATTTTTGATCATTTAAATTTCTTTCCAATGGCATGAAGAGTCCACAATTCCATTCATTACTGTTGAGAATAATTCAACACCTGGCCACCAGGCAGAGGCAAAGATACCCCAGCCAAAGATTAATGGGCCAGTAAACCTAAATAATAATATATTAGTGCTAGTTTGTTATTACATAATATATCTGGTGATTTTTTATAAAAAGAAGAGGGTTTTCCAGACCCGCCCTCTGTGCTCTACTGAACGGGTCTGGTTCTCCCTCAGAGCGCATCGGGCTAGCTGTCTAGTCACAGCCCGGCCCGACCGAGCCATTACATTCAATGCAGCTCGCTCCTGATGTCAGACAGAGCAGGAGTGAGCTGCATTGAATGTAATGGCACGGTCGGGCCGGGCTGTGACTAGACAGCTGGCCCGATGCGCTCTGAGGGAAAACCAGACCCGCTCAGTAGAGCACAGAGGGCGGGTCTGGAAAACCCTCTTTTTAAAAAAAAAAAAAAAAAAAATCAGCGGATATATTATGTAATAAAAAACTAGCACTAATATAATGTTATATAATTCTGCACTATGTGCAGAATTATATAACATTTTTTAGGTTTACTGGCACTTTAAGTATCACTCCCACTCCCCATACTCCCCCAGTCATTCTTTGCCTCTGTAACTTGGAGGTAGGCGAAGATGGTGCTGTGAAGAAATTTGGTTTAAAGTCCTTTAATTGGGTAGCTTCCCTTCAAGATGAGATTGGGGTTAATGCTGTGTCCATGTAAACCTCTTAGTAAGAGTGTTGGTAGCTGTTAGCTGCTGAATATTGCAGGGATTTCTTTCCTAAGACATGGAGAGTCCACAACGTCCTTCCAATTCCTAGTGGGATATTCACTCCTGGCCAGCAGTAGGAGGCAAAGCGCACCACAGCAAAGCTGTTAAGTGTCCCTTTACTTACCCATAACCCCCAGTCATTCTCTTTGTCTCTGTCAATGGAGGAGGTGTCTGAAGATATTGATTCCTTTGATGGGTACTTTTCCCTGCAAGAAAGGATTGGGGTTTAGCTGTGTCCACATCAATCTCTTGAGTAAAAGTAGTGGTGGTTTTTAAGCAGTTAGAAAATATTGAGGTTGTCTTTGCTTTAATTTCTAACATATTTGCTACCCCTGTTATAGAAAACCAGAGTTGGTCACTCTGTATTTTCTTTTTCTATAGGTCCATGATAGATGTGGCCATCTATCACACCTAGAAGTGCTCCTGCCCTACTACAGAACAGGGGTTAATAGTTTCCCGCCGCATGCCAGAGGTGCACTTGTGTCTAATTGCACTTGTGTTCAGACCGCCCTATCATATATTTTTGATGGGTTTTGCATCTTGCCTCTTTCTTTTACAAGATATGACGAGTCCACGGATTTTATCCTTACTTGTGGGATTTAACCTCCTGCTAGCAGGAAGTGGCAAAGAGCACCACAGCAGAGCTGTATATATAGCTCCTCCCTTCCCCTCCCCCTCCAGTCATTCTCTTTGCCTGTGTTAGTGATAGGAAGAGGTAAAGGGAGGTGTTAGTTTTAGATTCTTCAATCAAAAAGTTTTTTATTTTAAAATGGTGCCAGAGAGTACTTTTTTCCTCAGGGAGAAATCGTCAGTCTATTACTTCCTAAGAGGAGTGAAGACATTTTATTTTTCTGCCCTGATGTTAATGATCTTAGCAAATGTTATCTAAGATCCATGCTGGTTCCCACAGAGCAGTTGAAGGTAGTGTAAAGAAACATCTTCAGTCTGGAGAACCCGGTCATGCTACAAGCAGCATTGAGGTATGTTCAGTCATTTGTTTCTGGGGAGACTTGATACATCAGAACAGGCTGACATTATTCCCTATCGGGGGAGGGTAAATCAGTATGCACTACATGTAGAGTAATGGTGTACCTGGAATTCCCTTTATATTATCTGCTAAATGTGTCTAATATCACTTATGATAATGTTTAGTATGGGCTGAACGCTGGGAGATGCGGTTGCTGGCTAAAAAACGTCATACATTTTTTCTGACCTAAGGGTGTATAGTTTTTTTGTTGTCAGGCAGTGAGGCTTGATATTGGGACATGCTTGTGTAAGAGGGGCATATGGCTTTATGTTTTATTACTAGCGACATGTTTGGGGTTTGCAACCCATGCGGGTCTCTGTAACGGCTAGTGTTATGCCCACGAGGGGCGGGGCCTATTTTCATGCGCTCAGACGCGCAGTTTCACCCAGATTGCATAGACAGCAAAGTCCTGGGCTCCGGTGGGGCCTAACTTGTTTGACCATTCAAAGGGTCTTCACAGCTTCCTAAGTAGCAGCAGTGTATTCCGGGGGCAGGTAGGCGGCACAGCAGAGTTTTTTGTCATAACTGTTAAATTATTTTCTATTGCTTTTTACACATCTAAGCAAGCCGGTGCAATATTATTAGAATATTTTGGGCACATTAAAACAATTTTTATTGCCAAAAATGCTGTTTTAAGGATAACAGAAAAATGTTTGCGCTTTTATTATTTAAAGGCGCAGTACACTTTTTATGTAAAGTTTTTTTGTGTATGTTTTTTTGCCTTAAGAGGTCAATAAATAAAGCTAAGAACGACTATTATTGCTATTACTAGTCTAACATGTCTGAACTTGAGGAAATCACTTGTTCTATGTGTTTAGATGCCATTGTGGAACCCCCTCTTACTTTTTGTCCCTCATGTACTGAAAGGGACAAAACTCAAATTTTATTTAAGGCTAAGGATGATTCTCAGTCTGAGGAGAATCAGGGTATGCCACCAAATTCTCCCCAAGCGTCACAACCTTTAACGCCCACACAAGCGACGCCGGGTTCTTCAACCGCGTCTAATTAATTTACTTTGCAGGATATGGCTGCAGTTATGTCAACTACCCTTACAGAGGTATTATCTAAGTTGCCAGTGTTACAGGGCAAATGTAGCAGGACAGCAGTCAATGTGAATACTGAGTCCTCTGATGCTTTGTTAGCTATTTCCGATGTACCCTCACAGGGATCTGATTTGGGGGTCAGGAAACTTCTGTCTGAGGGGGAACTTTCCGATTCGGGAAGTGTGTTACCTCAGACGGACTCGGACGTTATAGATTTAAGCTTGAACACCTCCGCCTGTTACTTCGGGAGGTTTGAGCGACTCTGGATGACTATGACTCTATTGTGGTGCCACCAGAGAAATTGTGTAAAATGGACAAATACTTAGAGGTACCTGCTTACACGGATGTTTTTCCGGTTCCTAAGAGAATTTTCGGAGATTATTAAGAGGGAATGGGACAGACCGGGTATCCCGTTCTCACCTTCTCCTAATTTTAAGAAAATGTATCCCATATCTGACACTGTCCGGGACAAAAAGTCCCTAAGGTGGAGGTAGCTATTTCTACCCTGGCTAAGCGTACAACTATTCCTATTGAGGACAGTTGTGCTTTCAAAGACCCTATGGATAAGAAATTGGAGGGTCTTCTAAAGAAACTGTTTATTCATCAGGGTTTCCTTTTACAACCAACGGCCTGCATTGTACCAGTTACCACTGCGGCGGCCTTCTGGTTTGATGCATTAGAAGAGTCTCTTAAGACTGAGACTCCTTTAGAGGATATTTTTGATAGAATTAAGGCTCTTAAGCTGGCTAATTCTTTTATTACAGATGCCACCTTTCAAATTGCCCAAATTTTACGGCTAAGAATGCCAGATTTGCCATTTTATCACATAGAGCGTTATGGTTAAAATCTTGGTCTGCTGATGTGTCATCGAAGTCAAAGATTTTGGCTATTCCTTTCAAAGGAAAAACCCTATTCGGGCCTGACTTGAAAGAAATCATTTCTGACATCACGGGAGGTAAGGGTCATCTCCTGCCACAGGATAAGACAGCTAAACTGAGGGGTAAACAAAATAATTTTCGTTCCTTTCGGAACTTCAAAGGAGTCCCCTCTTCTTCCTCTTCTTCCGCTAAACAGGAAGGGACTTTTGCTCAGGCCAAGCCCGTCTGGAGACCCAACCAGGCTTGGAACAAGGGTAAACAACCCAAGAAGCCCGCTGCTGCTACCAAGACAGCATGAAGGGGCAGCCCCCGATCCGGGACCGGATCTAGTAGGGGGCAGACTTTCTCTCTTTGCCCAGGCTTGGGTAAGAGATGTTCAGGACCCCTGGGCACTGGAAATCGTGGCCCATGGGTATCAACTGGAATTCAAAAATTCTCTCCCAAGGGGGAGGTTTCTTCTTTCACGATTGTCTATAGACCAGATAAAAAGAGAGGCGTTCTTACGTTGTGTAAAAGACCTCTCTACTATGGGAGTAATTCGTCCCGTTCCAATACTGGAACAGGGGCAGGGGTTTTACTCAAATCTTTTCGTGGTCCCCAAAAAAGAGGGCACGTTTCGACCTATTTTAGATCTAAAAAGTCTAAACAAGTTTCTCAGAGTCCCATCCTTCAAGATGTAGACTATTCGAACAATTATGCCATTGATCCAGGATGGTCAATATATGACTGCCGTGGACTTGAAGGATGCATACCTTCATATTCCTATCCACAAGGATCATCATCAGTTCCTAAGGTTTGCCTTTCTGGACAAACATTTTCAGTTTGTGGCTCTTCCCTTCGGGTTGGCCACAGCACCCAGGATCTTCACGAAGGTTCTAGGGTCCCTTCTGGCTGTTCTCAGGCCGTGGGGCATTGCAGTGGCGCCTTATCTGGACGATATTCTGATCCAGGCGTCGTCTTACCATCTGACAAAGTCTCATACAGACATGGTTCTGTCCTTTCTGAGGACTCACGGGTGGAAGGTGAATCTAGAAAATTGTTCATTAATTCCACAGACAAGGGTTCCCTTCTTGGGAACTCTAATAGACTCCATATCTATGAACATTTTCTTGATGGAGGTCAGAAAGTTAAAGATTCTAAATACATGCCAAGCCCTTCAGTCCAATCCTCAGCCATCAGTGGCCCAGTGCATGGAAGTAATTGGATTGATGGTGGCGGCAATGGACATCATTCTGTCTGCTCGTTTTCATCTCAGACCACTACAGCTGAGCATGCTCAGGCAGTGGAATGGAGATTATGCAAATTTGTCTACTCAGATAGATCTGGATCAGGAGACAAGAGACTCTATTCTTTGGTGGTTGTCGCAGGATCATCTGTCCCAAGGGACGTGCTTCCGCAGACCCTCATGGGTGATAGTGACGATGGACGCCAGCCTTTTGGGTTGGGGTGCAGTCTGGAATTCCCTGAAGGCTCAGGGTGTGTGGACTCAGTCGGAGTCACTTCTTCCAATCAATATTCTGGAATTGAGAGCAATATTCAATGCACTTCAGGCATGGCCTCAGTTGGCTTTGGCCAAATTCATTAGTTTTCAGTCAGACAACATCACGACTGTGGCTTACATCAATCATCAGGGAGGAACAAGGTGTTCCTTAGCGATGACAGAAGTATCCAAGATAATTCGGTGGGTGAAGGCCCACTCGTTATCTGTCAGCAATCTACATCCCAGGAGTGGACAACTGGGAATCAGACTTTTTAAGCAGACAGACGTTTCATCCGGGGGAGTGGGAACTCCATCTGGAGGTCTTTGCCACTCTGATCCTGAGATGGGGCAGACCGGAGTTGGATCTGATGGCATCTCGTCAGAATGCCAAGCTTCCAAGATACGGATCCAGGTGAAGGGATCCTCAGGCCGAACTGATAGATGCTGTGGCAGCGCCTTGGTCATTCAACCTAGTTTATGTGTTTCCACCGTTTGCTCTCCTGCCCCGGGTGATTGCTCGGATCAAACAGGAGAGGGCTTCAGTAATTCTAATCGCGCCTGCGTGGCCTCGCAGGACTTGGTATGCCGATCTAGGGGACATGTCTTCTCTGCCGCCGTGGAAGCTTCCATTGAGGCAGGACCTTCTCATTCAGGGACCCTTCCAACACCCAAATTTAGTTTCTCTGCAACTGACTGCTTGGAGATTGAACGCTTGATTTCATCTAAGCGGGGGTTCTCTGATTCGGTCATTGATACTTTGATTCAGGCACGTAAGCCTGTTACTAGAAAGATCTACCATAAGATATGGCGTAAATATTTTTGTTGGTGCGAATTCAAGGGCTACTCATGGAGTCAAGTTAGGATTCCCAGTTTTTTATCTTTTCTCCAAGAGGGATTGGAGAAGGGGATATCAGCAAGTTCCTTAAAGGGACAAATGTCTGCTTTGTCGATTTTACTACACAAACGTTTGGCAGATGTTCCAGACGTTCAGTCTTTTTGTCAGGCTCTGACCAGAATCAAGCCTGTGTTTAGACCATTTGCTCCACCCTGGAGTTTGAATTTAGTTCTTAATGTTCTTCAAGGGGTTCCGTTTGAACCCATGCATTCCATAGATATTAAGTTGTTATCTCGGAATGTTTTATTTTTGGTTGCTATTTCTTCTGCTCATAGAGTTTCTGAGCTTTCATCGTTACAATGTGACTCGCCTTATCTTATCTTCCATTCTGATAAGGTGGTCTTACGTGCCAAACCTGGTTTCCTTCCTAAGGTTGTTTCTAATAAGAATATTAATCAGGAAATTGTTGTTCCTTCATTATGTCCTAATCCTTCTTCTAAGAAGGAGCGTTTGTTGCATAACTTGGACGTGGTCCGTGCCCTGAAGTTTTACTTGCAGGCGACTAAAGAATTCCGTCAATCATCTTCATTATTTGTTGTTTTTTCTGGAAAGCGTAGGGGCCAGAAAGCTACGGCTACCTCTCTTTCTTCTTGGCTGAAGAGTATCATCCATCTGGCGTATGAGATTGCTGGACAGCAGCCTCCTGAAAGAATTACGGCTCATTCCACTAGGGCTGTGGCTTCCTCATGGGCATTTAAAAACGATGCTTCTGTTGAACAGATTTGCAAGGCTGCAAGTTGGTCGTCTCTTCACACTTTTTCCAAATTTTCCAAATTTGATACTTTTGCTTCTTCTGAAGCTGTTTTTGGGAGAAAGGTGCTTCAAGCAGTGGTGCCTTCCGTTTAGGTTCCTCTCTTGTCCCTCCCTTTCATCCGTGTCCTGTAGCTTTGGTATTGTATCCCACAAGTAAGGATGAAATCCGTGGACTCGTCATATCTTGTAAAAGAAAAGGAAATTTATGCTTACCTGATAAATTTATTTATTTTACGATATGACGAGTCCACGGCCCACCCTGTCATTTCTAAGACGGGTATTTTTTTTGTTAAACTTCAGTCACCTCTGCACCTTTGACTTTTCCTTTCTCTTCCTAGCTCCGGTCGAATGACTGGAGGGGGAGGGGAAGAGAGGAGCTATATATACAGCTCTGCTGTGGTGCTCTTTGCCACTTCCTGCTAGCAGGAGGTTAAATCCCAGAAGTAAGGATGAAATCCGTGGATTCGTCATATCGTAAAAGAAATAAATTTATCAGGTAAGCATAAATTTCCTTTTTCAATACAGACCTTTTTATAGAAGGTCTTTTATGGTTATACCTTATGTTATACAGTTAAAGGGACACTGAACCCAAATTTTTTCTTTCGTGATTCAGAGCATTACATTTTAAGCAACTTTCTAATTTACTCTTATAATCAAATGTTCTTCATTCTCTTGGTATCTTTATCTGAAATGCAATAATGTAAGTTCAGATGCCGGCCCATTTTTGGTGAACAACCTGGGTTGTTCTTGCTGATTGGTGGATAAATTAATCCACTAATAAAAAAGTGCTGTCCAGAGTTCTGAACCCAAAAAAAA